>NC_142672.1:23736907-23904407 GCF_964200805.1 Pocillopora damicornis
ATCTTACTGAGAATCTCCCATGTAAAGTAATAATCAAGGATTATTGCAAAAATTGGGAACAGTCGACAGTATTTGAGGAACCGCTCGCGATCGCGAATTATTGTTTGATTAACACCCTCGGCCTGTAGCCTCGGGTGGTATTTAAGACCTTGGTCACAGTTTTTCCTGAAACGGATGTTCCGGCTGGAGATTTAACATATATGTATCTGTCTCTTTGTCTCATGCAAGACTTCTACACAAAATGCCATTTGCGTCGCCTGAGCACGTAGACATCGGAAAGCGAGCCCAAGCCGAGAAACTAGAAGACAGGCAACTTATCCTTCCAAATGGGGTTAGAATCAAATTTGAGCACATTGTAGCCCTGGCGGGGGATTTCTATGGTATACCGAAAGCACCCATCATCGATCCATTTGACGAAGAAGACGCTGGCCGTCATAAGCGCTTCATGGCTGCCTTCAACACAATGGCGCGTGCACCTGACGATGAAGTAGAAGAGTTGCGCATGCTCATAGCTATTGCAGATAAGGACACGGAGACTAGAAAACAAGATGAGATCACAGGTGGTAAATGGATCGGTGGTGTCCCGGTGAAACCAGGGCGAATGCTTAAGTTGGCCATGAACAACCATGATCATTTTCTACCACACGCCAGAAGCGCTTATCTGACTGGTCATCAGTTGGCCTTGGGGAAAGCAAGAGAAGCGAGTCAAGCAAACACAGAAGAAGAGAAGACCAAACTTCTTCATGAAGCATATGCCTTGGAGGCGTTTGCTTGTCACTTTCTTACTGACAGCTTTGCAAGTGGACACATCAGGTATGCCAAAAATACGCGAAATAACATCAAGTAGAGCTATATATAAAACTCCATAGAACTATAACTTTACTTATTTTTTCTTATTTTTTTCATAATCATAATCATCTTTATTGAGGAAACTTTTTCATAAAAGATATGGTTTTCAAAAAGGACCTCAAAACTAGATATATATAGTAAAAACAACAAAGCTATAAAATTGCAAAGAGATTAAAAAGATACAAAAAAATGCACAAAATTTAAAAATAAGTATAAGTAAAAATTAAACGTGAGTAGCTATATTAAAAAACTTAAAAACATTACGTTTAAAACTATTTACATTCCTTTAGTCTTTGATCGTCTGACTGAGGGAGTTAAAATCGGAAACGGCATAATATTGTCTTATTTGCTTCCCTAAATTTCTTTTGACACGTGGTAATCTAAAATTGCCTTTGTTACGTGTAGTATGCCTATGAAGTACGTCTTGTCTAATCAAGTCTATATCGTGATTAATTAAGCCATTGATGCATTTGTATACGTGTACACACCTTCTTTGAAATCGCCTTTTCTCTAGAGACAGCCACTTGAGAACGGTTAAAGCTTCAATGGAGGATGAGTACAATGGTTTATTTAAAATAACTTTAGCGGCCTTATTTTGCAAAACATGCAAGCTAGACATAAGGGTAATATTATGTTTATCGCCCCATACAAGATCAGCATATTCAAAAAGGGGCATAACAAGACTTTTATAGAAAAGTAGACGCGCCCTGAAAGGTAATAAATGCTTTATACGCTTGAGAAGCCCAAGCCTCTGATTGATTTTCCCAGTTAGGTGTTCAATATGATCAGTCCATCTGAAATCCGAAGATATATGTATACCGAGGTATTTAAAGCTGCGAACATTACTTATACTATGATCTAAAATTGAGACAGTCAAATCAACTTTGCTTTCTTGTTTCCTATTACTACCGATAAGCATGCATTTAGTTTTGTCCAAATTTAAAGTCAGTTTGTGATCATGAAGCCATTTCGCCACACCCAGTAAATCGTTATGTAACTAATCACTCAACTCCTTTGAGCATGTACCATTAATTAAATTACAAACAACAGAGACCCTTAAATGCTACCCTGTGGCACCCCATGCGTGACTGGAAGTTCCTCAGATAACTCATTTCCACATGAGGTGCACTGTTGTCTACCAGTTAAGTAAGAACGGAACCAATGAAGAGCTGTTTCAGAAAGGCCGATCTCGGATAGCTTGCATAACATTATTTGATGGTCTACCGTGTCAAATGCCTTGGTCAGATCGATGAACATAGCCCCGCAAAGCTTTCCTTGTTCCATGTTTAAGAGCACTTCATCAGCAAATGAGGTCAAAGCTGTTGTAGTTGAGAAACACTTCCGGAAACCAAACTGCTTGTTGGACAATAAATTATTGGTAATCAAGTACTGATACAACTGCAAGTGTACCGCTCTCTCCAAAATCTTGCTTTGTTTAGGGAGGGTTGAGATGGGGCGGTAGTTGGAAGCGTTAGTCCTGTCACCTGACTTAAATATTGCCGTGATTTTCGCGCATTTCCACAATTTGGGAAATTGACTAATGCGAATTGAGAGATTCAAAAGTTTAACAACAGATGGTGCAATTGTGTGAGCTGAGATTTTAAGAAGTCTTGCGCTAATTTTTTCAAGACCAATCGCTTTGTTTGCTTTCAATGACAAAAGCTGCTCAAGCACAAAAGATTGATCCAATTCAGTCAACTCGAACTGGAAAAGCGGGTGTTTTGAAATGGAGTTTAAATTCAAGACGGAAGTCTGTATTCTGCTTGCTAGAATTCGGCCAATGGAAGCAAAGAAGCTATTCATTAAAGAAGCAATGGATTGGGATGTTATATGCAGAACACCATCAGAGATAATACACTGAATACTCTCTAAAGATGAGTTCCGATTGCATGCTTCGTTCACTGCTTTCCACACCTTTTCTGAGTCACCCTTGGCTTCCTCAATCATGTCACAGTAATATTTAGACTTGGCAGTTCGTACTAAGCCATTAACTTTGTTCCTAAGCTTTGCATACATTGAACAATGACGCACCGAGTTCGATTTTCGCGCCTTTCTATGCGCCCAGTCACGTTCTTTCATATTATCACATATTTGACTGTTCATCCATTGACACGCCTTCTTTTTACTGGTGCTTGTTGATCAGCAACCTCCGAAAACATTTTATTCCACGTAAACAAGGCATCGTCGACGTTTTCCTCGTTTTCAACAATATGCCAGGGAATATTCCTAAGATCATCATTAAATAAAGTCGGATTAAAATTCTTATAGGAGCGATACTCGAGTGTTCTCGGTTTAGTCTTTGATGTAATACCAGCTTTAATTATGCAAAATACCAGAAAATGGTCGCTAAGCAGTACCGGAACAACACCAGATTTGACAATGCGGTGTTCATTATTAGCAAAAACCAAGTCCGCGAGGTGTCAGTTATGCGCGTCGGTTCTTTTATTAACTGAGTGAAGTTGTAGGCCCGCGAAAAGTTAAGAAGTTCTTGTTTATCTCTTTTGGGCAATTTAGAGCTCGCCATCATGTCTGCGTTTAAATCGCCTAGAATTACCACATCCGATTTTTCCAGATCCACAGATGACATACTCTCATGTAGCGAAGAAATAAAGGTCTGAAAGTCAGAATCCGGTGCTCTATAAGCGCAGCAGGCGAGTGTTGGCTTGCATTTGTTTCTAATCAACTCACTCCATAAACACTCCTGACCGCCAGTTTTAATATCATTCCGCAGGCGAAAAGCCAAACCCTCTCTCACATAGATAGCTACACCACCATATCCCTCTTTAATGCCAGTGCGATCCTGACGAACGCACACGAATCCAGGAAGATTAATTTCTGTGTCGTAAATATTCCCATCCAACCATGTCTCGGATAGAGTTAGAATGTCCACTGTTTTACTATCGATTCCCTCAAGGCGCAAAGAGTCGGTCTTGTGTACGAGACTTCGTATGTTTAAGTGAGCAATTTTTAGTCCACGAGTGTTCCTTATGTCGTCTAGTGTCTGATAGCCGGGGTTAGACTCGATATCGCCAGCCAGAGCAATTAAAGCTAGGGCGAAACAGGCTCGATTAAAGAGCTTACAAAGCATAACAGCTTTGAGCGAATTACTAAACTCTTTATCTCCGGACGGATTCCTCTGTTGACGTAAATTACCCACAATTTCAGTTCTGCAGCTCACTTTTGAGACAAAATACACATCACTGTCGTTTAGAAAAGTGCTCTTCTGCAGATAAAAGGACTTGTAGTTTACAAAAGACACATAAATGCAGAGAAATATACAAATGTTCGCAGAGAGCCTGAGTTTGCATCCGGCCGCCATGCTAAAGATCAAAGAAGATCTTGTTTTTTCGAAGTTTATAATCTGTATTGATTTATATGTGGTATAAAGTTTAGTATGTTTTAGTATCCTTTGTGTGATGTGCAAGCATTTATAATTTCAGATGTATTTTTTTTGGGGGATTATCTTCTCCTGATAAATGTTTAATTTACAGACAAATCGTGCTGATTACTTTGGCAGTCTGTGAAGTAAGATAACGACGTAGGTCGGTTGTCAATTATTTATTTTAAAAGAATATATGGAGAGGGAAGTGACAAAAAAAGCAACAAGAAGGAGAAGAATTAAATAGCTCATCCGAAGTAAAGCCTTTGTCGAATGTTAATGAAATTACTGAGGCCCAATCTACCAGAAAACGCCATGTATTACCAAATGAATGTTTTGGGTTGTCGTGATTATGAGTGATCCATATAAATCTGAAACTGTTTAATACTTCAGAATGACTCATCAGGTTTGCCTAGATCATAGTTTTATGTTTTCAAGCAGGTCAGCTAGGAAAAAAAAAATGGCAAGGAAAGTTCCTGCAGAAAGAAGCTTTTTCTAAAAACCCGTTTTTCCATATTCCATAAGTATCATTTTCATTGAATAATATTCTTTTCATCTCAGGACACCAAGAGCAGAATTAGGAAAAGCAACCAATCTCCATGTAGATGGTCATTACCTGAGTAAGTGTATGCACGATGAAGACGGGAAGTTTGGCCTGCGAGTAACTAATATCAGAGGAGACAAGTGGATTGCTTATGGTGATGGAATGCTTCATAAAAGCGAAGACAATTTTAAACATGCTGTCGAGGCTATTCAGAAATCAGTCAACCAAGTGTATGAAGCCTACCAAGACCCTAATAAAGTTATCGACATCGCTGAGGTTACCAATATCATCCCATTTGTTGACAATGAAGAGAAAAACAACTATCCTTTGTTCCAAGTGAAGCCGGATGGAAAACTACACAGGCGGTCCAACATAAATGATCTGCAAGATGCCAATACAATCTCTAATTGGCGGGGGCTCTCGACAGTGACGAAGCTATCAGTCCAGTACAAACCAAAAAACTCAGCAATATAAACTGATGAAGACTTATTTCAGCACACTTTTCAGTGCAGAGGGCACTAAGTGCGTGTGTGTGTTTTTCCTTTTATTTCGTTTTTATTGGTTTTTTTTTCTCTTATTATCCTTAACTAGGTTAAATAAATTTTATAAAATATGTGTGAGAATAACATTGAATTCCGTTCAATTTAACCAGTAATTTTGGTAAGTGTTTTGGAGACATGGTGTTTATGATATTTATACTAAAAGTGGCTGGAGTGTACCGAGGTGGAGAGTGAGCACAGGAGCTCTTTTAGCACCGTCTTCTGCCATCCGGCCTTAAAAGATGGCGAGTGTGATAATTAAACTATTCAATTTGCGTTCCTTTTAAGAATTTTGAATCTGCTTGTCTAGTTTTAAGCTGTAAACTATCAGTCGTTTAAAATCGTAACCTTTGCAGTAGAACTAAGCTCTACATTTATCCTGAGCACATATATTCTACAGTTCCAAATGTTGCGCAAGAGAAATTCATCGACTGATAAACATAACTATGATAATTATGGTCTTTTGCAAACCTCAGTCTTCATAGGAGCAATGTCGAAAGCAAGGAGTAGGCTAATAAATGTTGACCAAATCGAACGAAGTAACTGTCTTTCTTGTTTCATTAATTCACTCGCTGCTTTAGATATTACTGATCTTAGCAATGCTCAGAGTGTTCGTCAGACACAAAACTAAAAATTTCCTGGCTCCCCGAGATAGAGGTTCGAGTTCTTTACAGCTCAATGGTAGAGCATCACATATGCAAGGCTCAATTTAAAAAAAAATTAATTAACAAGAATAATAACTTTAGATAATTCCTCAGAAGCTCCCAAAAGCATTTCAATTAAAAGATGAGAATTCGAGCACCTCATCTTGGGAACTAATAACAAACTTCCCACATAAAGGCAGGTTATTTTAACATTAATACTCAAGTAGGTAAAGTCCACAGGAAGAAAAATTATTATCGCCATGATAGACAAAATACAAGTTAACACCGATAAAATGTTATTGCCGATTTTAGAGGTAGAGAATTTCTCAAATAAAACAAATCTAAAACGCTCTAAAATCTCCTTGCGGACTCAAAAAAAAGACTCGTTCTCAAGATTTGGTCTGATATTTCTGCACCTTGCTTTTTCTGGAGACCTATAGAGAGCCGCTTTCCTTCCACGTGTCGAGTCTGACGTAGTTTAGGTCAACGTCACCTTCGTTTGTTTTCAGTAAGGATGTCACTGAAAATTTCCGGTTCGATATTTAAACGTCAAAAAACCGAAAAAATTTTAAATTGTATTAATTCGTGATCACGTATGTTATTAACTCATCAATTACAATCGGCAAAACTGTGGGTCCTAAACAGTGCTACAAATCAAACAAGTATCATTTGAAATAATGATCAAGAGTTCAGTCGAAAAATAATTCTTGTTTACATCATTTTCTGAGAAACATACGGCAATACATGTCGGATTATCGGACCATGTCTTCAGTGAGGTCTTCAAGCGACCTTTGGCGTTACCTCCGAAAACAATACCGTTATTTTGAAACGATAATGATTAAACGTGAAGCTGAGAAGCTGAAGCTGACAAGAAGCCTTTTACATTCTATGGGAATCCCACATAGTATAATTCTGTAGCGGCCGACGCGAGCGAAGCAAATTTCAACGACAACTATGAGTTTCGCTAGTGAAGACGCGCTACGAAGCGAGGATGTATTGTACGGAAAAGACTTGAATCGTTTATTAGCGTAGTCGAGGTATCCAAGTGCTTATCGTAAAATAACAGTCCCACTTGTAAAGGTTTGACCAAAACGAACTTTCAGATAAGGTGGGCAAAAGGCGCTTTTCGATAAACACGTCTTATCGTTAGCCCAACACGAGATAACTAACTAAAATGCGGTTCTGGGTGGAACTTAAAGATCACGTCCCTAATGGACAAACAGTAACGTCGCTACTACGGTTTAACACGAAACAAACTTATAACAAATCAATGTCCGGTAGCAAAGGCGTGGCAGCCATTACAAATTCTATTTTATTTTATCCCTCGATCACCAGTTCCAACTTAATAGACTATTCATGTGATTTTAATTGGATAATCCGCCACCAGTTGCAATACATAAGTACAAGCCGCTCTTGCGTGACATGATCGAAAGGGATTTAATATCGAAACATCTCACAGATTCAGTGACATGGTGTTCAAAATAGCGCATAACTCGCATATGATGCATTTGAAGCCTTATTCGGGCCGTATTGAAGAAATTTTGTCATGTATTGCGTCTTAATTAAAGTTTATTTAGCTGAAAGGAAGACGAATGAAATCAACTTCCGCCAAATGAGAAGAGTCTGGAACATTTTTTTCCTCTTTGTATTTACAACGTTGGTCCAAGTGTACGTCATGCACGTCAAAAGAGATGTTATTTAAAGTCTAAAAAGGGATTAACAGATCGGTTTCAGAGATACGGGGAAACCCCTAAAGAACTTACTGATACAGGAAGTCGAACACTTGCGTCTCTATAAGACTGAGATATAGATTAAAATTTAATTTGTACTTTACTTTTCAATCAGTAAAATCACGAGTAGATTCATGTAAAGCTGGTAAGATTCTACGAATATCACTTTTATTTTAGCGTCATTACTGTTCTGCTTGCCACATAGGGTATTCTTATTTTGAGTTTTGTCTCACTTGTTAAATGTGCTATCTTTAACATTTCAATACCTTTTAGACGTAATGGACATTTGAGTAAACATATGTCAATTCCAATCTGTTTCTCATTAGTCAGAAACGACACCGTCAACATGGAGCAGACGAAACCAATTGATGTTTATCATCATGGAAAAGACGTAGTGGATTTTGCGCCATTTGAACACAAGCACATAGGGGATAAAGTCTGCATCACATCCGAAAATATGGGCAGACTAAACAGCCTCAAGCTTCCCAATGGTTTGGTGTTATCTTTAGGGCAAATTATAGCACTAGCGGGAGATTTCTATGGTGTACCCACGCAGCCGATTATCGATCCCTCAAATCAGACTAACGATGATCGTTATGGGCGCTTTATTGACGCTTACAACTCGCTGGCACGAGAGCCAAAGGAAAAGTTGCAGCCAGAGTTGAACAAACTTTTGGCTGCACTGGAGCACGAGACCCGTAACCTCAAGAGCCTCAAAGATAAATTGTGGGATAAAATCACTGGGGGTAAATGGATTTGGTTTCTGCCGGTCAAACACGGACGCATGTTGAAGTTAGCTAAAACTAATCACGACCATTTTCTTCCCTACGCCAAAGAAGCCTATCTAACGGGTCACAAGCTGGCAATGGACAAAGCTAGAGAGGCGAGTGATAAAACGAACGCTGAAGAAAAGGAGAATCTGCTACACGAAGCCTTATCACTAGATGGGTTTGCCTGCCATTTCCTGACTGACAGCTTCTCGAGTGGACACATTCGGTATAAATCACTGTTCTTATTATCATTATTGTGATCGCTATGCTGTTCTTATTGAATTTCTCGTTGTCATCTATGTATGTAATGGGTATTGTTCATGTTTTGGTTTTGTTAACAGTCTCTTCAGATTTTTGTTTGAATAAAGTACAAGAAGAAAGGAAAAGAAAGTATTGCTTAAATAAAATTCTCTTTTCAGGACACCGAGAGATGTCTTGGCAAGGGAAATTAATCCACGCAATCTTGGTCATTACTTGAGCAAGTGTATGCACGACGAAGATGGAAAAATGGGCCTCCGTGTGGCAAATAAAAGAGGAGATGGGTGGGCAGCATTCGGAGATGGACTGCTTCTCAATGAAGAAAACAAACAAAACCTAAAGTTTGTGATCGAGGCTGTTGGGAAGTCAGTTGACCAAGTGTTTGAAGCTTACAATTATCCGAGTAGAGATCTCAATACCGCTGTAGTCACCGACATCATCCCAATTCTTGACGAAGAAGGTAAAAATCATGCCCCTCTGTTCCAAGTAAAGGATGGAAAAGTGTATTCGAGGTCCATACTAAGCTTCTTTAAGCAGAAGGTCGCGGCTACGAAACGAAAGGATGCTGTAACATCTCTCAAGATGCGAAGTTTAACATTATGAAGAGGAAATCAATACGGTCATTTTTAAAAAAAGGGAACTTCATGAGAAGCAATACACGGGTTTGAGTCCCCTCGGCCCTGTTTTGACTTTTTTCGCAGCGAAAGAAGTAAAATTGTGATCGATAACGGTATTTTATAAATACGAAGTAATTTCCTTTTGTGAAAAAATTTACTATTTTGCAAAGTACTTCATGACTGAGGCTAATTCACAGGGTAGCCTTCTCTTTATTACGTATTCTACAAAATAATGTAATTGTAATGATTTTTATAGCTTTTCTTAATGACTTAGTTAGGCCTTGAGGATTTTAATGATTTTAGAAAATATAAAATTTTAAAAAATGTTCAGCTCAATGACTCCTGAAAAAAAAAAAAACACCAAGGATAACAGCAGCAGATTGGGGCGGAAGGGCGTTGCTTAGGGATAGACCCCCGTAGTGACGAATAAATGATGAAAAAATGTGGTTCCGCCCTTAATTTCGCCACTGCACAAGTAGTGTTCATTACTGCCAAGATCGCTCTCATACTTAATTCGCTTTAAGGACTGTATCTCACTGACCAATCCACCTATCCTACATAATTAAACTTAAACCAACGAGATTACATCTGCTTTATAAGAGTAAAAGAAATAATAATTTTTATTCGTGACAGATCTCCTTTAGTTTAACATTCCAGAAAATACAAACGAAAAACGGGCAGAAAAATGAATGAGGAGTGCTTAAAATTAATCATAGCGTACCAATACTGCTAAGATAGATCTTCACGTCAATTACTCCATCGTCTAGAATAACCGATGTTATGGCTTCTTTATTTTGACTTTAGAGCGGATTTTTGCAGATGTAACTATTGTTCTGTCACTATGAAAAATATAATGATACAACTTTCTAGTGCACAAGCCTAGCCTAACTACCCATAATCATTCGTCTCTCTTTCAAGGTTAGGATAGTGAAACAGAACATAATGTAAAGTGCTGCTAAGAACATTACAACGTACTATGTCAGTTCGTATACAAAAGCCTCGAGTATGCAAGATATAAAAAAATTAGAACTGAGCATAACGTTTGTAGATTACATTGGTTTCTCACTAAAGTCTAACATTTAAGAGTGCTGTAGTAGATTTCGGGCATTTATTCTCTATTGGCTGTATTATCGACCATTTTAAAGAACTGCATGCTACATGTAAGTAAACTTTGATCAAATTTGCAAAAAACTGTTCATCGCAACATTCTATGCAAGAAGACAACTACACTAAGGCTGAGTCTGGTAATTCAAAATGACAGTTACTATCATGTATAGTAGTTGTATGTAGTAAAGTTTAGCTATGCTAAACGTTCTAAATTACCCGTCGTCACTGGTAAAAATATTTACCCAGGCAATTCTACTCAGAGAATTACATCTATTTTGAGTGTCCTTAAGCACGTAAGAAAGCTATGGTACGCTCACATACTCTATGGTGATTGATAGTGAATTTGATCAGAAATAATGACGCCCTCTAATTGGCTCGTAAAGGTCATCCCCCACATCGTCATCGACATCGGCAGCTGGGTCGTTCACTACAGGATTTAAAATTTCATAACATCCGGAAGCATTTTCGTTCTTCACGCATTTTACATAAGTCTCGATACTTTGCTCCAAGTAACTTAATGGCGCGGAACCCTGGGATAGAAGATGGTAGTGAAAGTCACGAAGTTTGAATTTATCTCCCAACATTTCCTTCGCGTACTCTCTGAGTTTCTTGATATGCTGTTGGCCAATCATATAGGCAGTAGCCTGGCCTGGTGCGCTTTGGTAACGAGTCACCTCCCTTAAGGCCTCACCACTTTCATCCCAAGCGAAGTCTGCGAAAAAATCTAGGGCTTTTGGCGAGAAAATCCTTGGTAGTGCAGACCCGAGTCGACAATTAACCGTAAGGCGCGCCACACCTGTAGAGGAGCAATTTAGTTGACAATACTAGAGCCAGATGTCGTCGAAAAAGTTCATTTGGGTAGTTTATTAAACCCTCGAAAGGAAACTAAGGAAAGAGTAACAGATGCTTGGGTTCTTCATCTGTGGTCATCTAAACCTGATTTCAAAACCTCTTAGTGACTGGTTGTTAAATAGGATGCCTGCACACTAGCAATTTAAAGTGATCCTTATTTTGGAAAATTATTAGTAAATAATCTCCACTTTCCCTCAACCACTCGCTCAGCCTATTTTGTTTAGAGTGCGAAAATTGTCATTAGAAATCGCAATAGCCAGCAGGGTGACGTTTAGATACTTCAATTTTTTGTAAGTTTACAAGGAAAGAGAGCAACCTCATTTTTTCTCTCCTTTGTTTCTTTGTTTCAGTCAAAGGGTTTTTCGTTTCTCGGGATTTTTAAACACACATTATACAGACAACTAGTTTTCTTCTCATTGAATTTCATATTAAATATGTTGCTTTACAATTTCACAGACTTGGCCAAGCTAATTAAGAAGACACCAGTTTAGTTTAAAGTGCGAGGCATGGGCACCTTAGCAGAGTTGCTTTCGTCTGCAGAGATTGAAAATCATTCAACCGAGGTAATTTCCCAAAAAAGATTAATTTGAGTAAGAGTACGGTTGACAATTTCATGACATCTGTCTCGATCTGTTATTAATACTAACCTGCCATTTCAGCATTCCATATTTCTGCAAAGGCTCATCCTTATAGACATCGGTGTCCTCGCCAATCAAAGGGTTCTCAGCGTACAGACCCCAGCCCTCGGTAAAGGCAGTGTAGTAAGTTTCTTGATCAAGCCATTTGATGACTCCTCCACAACTATCCCAAAAGTGTTCCTCTAAACCTTGCACCTGAGTAAGTGACGGAAGAAGAAATTTACCTACTGACTTTGTAACTAGGTAAATAATCTCGACCCCTATACTGCATTTTCTCTTCCACGTTTCTTTGATAATTTTGGCCATTACTCCGAGGCATCTAACAGTGTGCGCTTAACCCTCTAAATCCCAATTAAGATCTCATTAGTAATTCCCCTTACTATCTGCCATATAATTCTTGTGATGTTAGTTCAGAGAATTTGGTGCTAGATCAACTAATAATCCCCTAATTGATATTGTTCTTTATTCTCATGGCTTGTCTGTTTGATATTGTATTGATATTGTAAGGAGAAATTCTCTTTTAGTCACTGATGGGAGCTAAAGGGCTAAAAAGGGAAAATGTGTTTTCTTCCAGTGTCAAGTCCCCTCGTCTAAAATGAAGGTTTAATTTGAAATTTGAAGACTTGCTGAGGACAAATTTTCCAATGTCTTTCAGAAAATTTTCAAGGAAAATGGAAAGTCTTATCCGACAAGTTTTCCGACCAATGTCGATAACAACTCTGTCAAGCTTATATATGCAGTGAACATTGTTTATTTGAAAAAAAATCACCGGTAAAAAAAAAACGTGCGATTGCAAATACAACTAACTGGGATGTTTAAGCTATGATTTTAGCAGCAGTTTGATAATGTAGTACATACTTAGAGTGAATAAAAAAAGCAACTGCAAGAGCAGATATCTCACTGTTCCTTTTTGAATCATGAATGAGGAAATTTAAATACGCTGAGACTAACTTTTCCCTGTTAGCTTACCTCCTTACCTCCTTTGAGGGAACTTAACTAAAGACAGGTGACCGGAAAAAAAGTGAAATTTCATAGTCGAGTTTCTACACATACCATGTGGGCCTCATCAAACCAGTTTTGAAGCGCTCGCCATCTTGTGGGACAATATTTCATCGCACCTTCGACGTTACCACACAACACATGAGCATTTTCATCAGACTCATTCTTCGGAAACTCCCCTTCTAGATAGTTCAATTCAGAAACTCTCGATTTCAGCTTCTTTCTAAACTCGTCTTTAGCTGTATCGTTATCAGTTTGTTGTGTTACCAGCCGTGCTACTTCTAGGACCTACGAGTAAATAAATGAAATAACTGTAAGTGATGATACTACGTCTCATTGTAAATACTCTAATTTGTATATTGTTCATTTTTTTTAAAAGGCTACGTCAGAAACACTCTCAAAACTTTGATTAATTCTTGCCCCCTTCAACAGTGATGCACCAGTGACACTGACTTTCCCAATCATTCTTCATCATTACATCGCATATTATCCATGCCTCCACTCCTTTTTTTGTTCTCAACCACCCTCTCCTCGATGCTGTACCCATCGTTTATATTTTACTTTTTCAAGCTTGTCACTAACATTGGTCTCATCTGATAAACGGAAAGTGAGGTATAAACAAATTCACTCTATCGTACGCAAATTTGGAAACACCGATACGTTTTGTATTTGTGTTTTCGAAAGCAAACTTACGAGCGCCCGAGATTGTCTGGCCCCTTTGTCATTTTCATTTTTTACATGTAACATAATTCCACGTACAGGGATTTTGCTGTCAAACTCGCGTTAGTTTCTTCGAACCAACACGACGGTCAAACGTGCGGTTTGCGTAAGGGAATCAATCTTGGCCGGCCACGCACCAATTTCCAAAGGAAAACATGAAAACAACAGCTGTCACAGAAAATGTTTCAAGAAAACATATGGAAATTTCACAGAAGTCTCTCAGAGGACTCTATGGCCAAGTAGGAGCTGGTAGGAGGTTTATATTCAACTAAAATTTAACTGTGGATGATGATTTTCCAGGAAAAATTCCAGGAAAATTTCACACGTGATTACCGATGACGCTTTCGAAATCTTATTAATGTGTCAGTATCATCACCTCACGTGGGGTGATGGTGGCGAGACTTTCACAATCTGCGACGAAAAGGAGAGCATTTAACACATTTGAACCAAGCAAAAAATGTTTGCAAATCATTACAATAATTTTCATAACTTTAATATTACGCTACCCACCTGAGGATAAAGTTCTTTTAACATCTTGAATCCAAGATCATTAATTTCCTTTGGGGACATGGTGTTTGTTGTAAAATATGAAACGAGTAGCTTATAAGAATCATTACCGCTGAGCCGTTCTCCTGTTGGAAGAGACCCGTTTGCTGGTCTTGACTTGTCAGCGGTATTGTTGACATACACGTAAGAGAGAGGAAGCGTGGCCAAACCGCTGGACACGTTACTGGAGACTCTTTCGCTCTTTCTTTTTATGAACAGATTATGTACTACAGAGAGTATACTCGGTATTGCATGAATGACTGGTCATCTATATTGAGACAAATTTATACTAACTTATCTATTTATTCTTAAACTCATTTATTTATATCTCTATTAAATAGGCCGGATACCTTGGATGAGAATACTAATAAAATGGTTGAGTTTGAATTCAATATAGATAAGCATCTAAAAATCGGTGGGCAGATAGTACTATCCAGGTAAAGAGAAAAAAAATTCAAAATCTTTTCAATAATCCATAAAAAGATGTCTGATAGATAACTTTCAACCCATCTTACTGAGAACCTCCCATGTAAAGTAATAATCAAGTATTATTGCAAAAATTGGGAACAGTCGACAGTATTTGAGGAACCGCTCGCCATCGCGAATTATTGTTTCATTAACACCCTCGGCCTGTAGCCTCGGACGGTATTTAAGACCTTGGTCACGGTTTTTCCTGAAACGGATGTTCCGGCTGGAGATTTAACATATAGGTATCTGTCTCTTTGTCTCATGCAAGACTTCTACACAAAATGCCATTTGCGTCGCCTGAGCACGTAGACATCGGAAAGCGAGCCCGAGCCGAGAAACTAGAAGACAGGCAACTTATCCTTCCAAATGGGGTTAGAATCAAATTTGAGCACATTGTAGCCCTGGCGGGGGATTTCTATGGTATACCGAAAGCACCCATCATCGATCCATTTGACGAAGAAGACGCTGGCCGTCATAAGCGCTTCATGGCTGCCTTCAACACAATGGCGCGTGCACCTGACGATGAAGTAGAAGAGTTGCGCATGCTCATAGCTATTGCAGATAAGGACACGGAGACTAGAAAACGAGATGAGATCACAGGTGGTAAATGGATCGGTGGTGTCCCGGTGAAACCAGGGCGAATGCTTAAGTTGGCCATGAACAACCATGACCATTTTCTACCACACGCCAGAAGCGCTTATCTGACTGGTCATCAGTTGGCCTTGGGGAAAGCAAGAGAAGCGAGTCAAGCAAACACAGAAGAAGAGAAGACCAAACTTCTTCTTCGTCTGACTGAGGGAGTTAAAATCGGAAACGGCATGATATTGTGTTATTTGCTTCCCCCAATTTCTTTTGACACGTGGTTATCTAAAATTGCCTTTGTTACGTGTATTATGCCTATGAAGTACGTCTTGTCTAATCAAGTCTATATCGTGATTAATTAGGCCATTGATGCATTTGTATACGTGTACACACCTTCTTTGAAATCGCCTTTTCAGCCACTTGAGAACGGCTAATGCCTCAATGGAGGATGAGTACAATGGTTTATTTAAAATAACTTTAGCGGCCTTATTTTGCAAAACTTGCAAGCTAAACATAAGGGTAATATTATGTTTATCGCCCTATACAAGATCAGCATATTCAAAAAGGGGCATAACAAGACTTTTATAGAAAAGTAGACGCGCCCTGAAAGGCAATAAATGCTTTATACGCTTGAGAAGCCCAAGCCTCTGATTGATTTTCCCAGTTAGGTGTTCAATATAATCAGTCCATGTGAAATCCGAAGATATATGTATACCGAGGTATTTAAAGCTGCGAACATTACTTATACTATGATCTAAAATAGAGACAGTCAAATCAACTTTGCTTTCGCGTTTCCTATTACTACCGATAAGCATGCATTTAGTTTTGTCCAAATTTAAAGTCAGTTTGGGATCTTGAAGCCATTTCGTCACACCCAGTAAATCGTTATTTAACTAATCACTCAACTCCTTTGAGGATGTACCATAGCAATAAATCACAGTGTTGTCTGCATAAAGTGACGCGTAGCAGGAGTTAAGCACATTTTGCAAGTTATTTATGTAAATTACAAACAACAGAGGCCCTAAAATGCTACCCTGTGGCACCCCATGCGTGACTGGAAGTTCCTCAGATAACTCATTTCCACATGAGGTGCACTGTTGTCTACCAGTTAAGTAAGAACGGAACCAATGAAGAGCTGTTTCAGAAAGGCCGATCTCGGATGGCTTGCATAACATTATTTGATGGTCTACCGTGTCAAATGCCTTGGTTAGATCGATGAACATAGCCCCGCAAAGCTTTCCTTGTTCCATGTTTAAGAACACTCCTGACCGCCAGTATTACTATCATTCCGCAGGCGAAAAGCCAAACCCTCTCTCACATAGATAGCTACACCACCATATCCCTCTTTAATGCCAGTGCGATCCTGACGAACGCACACGAATCCAGGAAGATTTATTTCTGTGTCGTAAATATTCCCATCCAACCATGTCTCGGATAGAGTTAGAATGTCCACTGTTTTACTGTCGATTCCCTCAAGGCGCAAAGAGTCGGTCTTGTGTACGAGACTTCGTATGTTTAAGTGAGCAATTTTTAGTCCACGAGTGTTCCTTATGTCGTCTAGCGTCTGGTAGCCGAGGTTAAACTCGATATTGCCAGCCAGAGCAATTAAAGCTAGGGCGAAACAGGCTCGATGAAAGAGCTTACAAAGCATAACAGCTTTGAGCGAATTACTAAACTCTTTATCTCCGGACGGATTCCTCTGTTGACGTAAATTACCCGCAATTTCAGTTCTGCAGCTCACTTTTGAGACAAAATACAAATCACTGTCGTTTAGAAAAGTGCTCTTCTGCAGATACAAGGACTTGTAGTTTACAAAAGACACATAAATGCAGAGAAATATACAAATGTTCGCAGAGAGCCTGAGTTTGCATCCGGCCGCCATGCTAAAGATCAAAGAAGATCTTGTTTTTTCGAAGTTTATAATCTGTATTGATTTATATGTGGCATAAAGTTTAGTATGTTTTAGTATCCTTTGTGTGATGTGCAAGCATTTATAATTTCAGATGTATTTTTTTTGGGAGATTATCTTCTCCTGATAAATATTTAATTTACAGACAAATCGTGCTGATTACTTTGGCAGTCTGTGAAGTAAGATAACGACGTAGGTCGGTTGTCAATTATTTATTTTAAAAGAATATATGGAGAGGAAAGTGACAAAAAAAGCAACAAGAAGGAGAAGAATTAAATAGCTCATCCGAAGTAAAGCCTTTGTCGAATGTTAATGAAATTACTGAGGCCCAATCTACCAGAAAACGCCATGTATTATCAAATGAATGTTTTGGGTTGTCGTGATTATGAGTGATCCATATAAATCTGAAACTGTTTAATACTTCCGAATGACTCATCAGGTTTGCCTAAATCATACTTTTATGTTTTCAAGCAGGTCAGCTAGGAAAAAAAAAATGGCAAGGAAAGTTCCTGCAGAAAGAAGCTTTTTCTAAAACCCGTTTTTCCATATTCCTTAAGTATCATTTTCATTGAATAATATTCTTTTCATCTCAGGACACCAAGAGCAGAATTAGGAAAAGCAACCAATCTCCATGTAGATGGTCATTACCTGAGTAAGTGTATGCACGATGAAGACGGGAAGTTTGGCCTGCGAGTAACTAATATCAGAGGAGACAAGTGGATTGCTTATGGTGATGGAATGCTTCATAAAAGCGAAGACAATTTTAAACATGTTGTCGAGGCTACTCAGAAATCAGTCGACCAAGTGTATGAAGCCTACCAAGACCCTAATAAAGTTATCGACATCGCTGAGGTTACCAATATCATCCCATTTGTTGACAATGAAGAGAAAAACAACTATCCTTTGTTCCAAGTGAAGCCGGATGGAAAACTACACAGGCGGTCCAACATAAATGATCTGCAAGATGCCAATACAATCTCTAATTGGCGGGGGCTCTCGACAGTGACGAAGCTATCAGTCCAGTACAAACCAAAAAACTCAGCAATATAAACTGATGAAGACTCATTTCAGCACACTTTTCAGTGCAGAGGGCACTAAGTGCATGTGTGTGTTTTTCCTTTTATTTCGTTTTTATTGGTTTTTTTTTTTTTTTATTATCCTTAACTAGGTTAAATAAATTTTATAAAATATGTATGAGAATAACATTGAATTCCGTTCAATTTAACCAGTAATTTTGGTAAGTGTTTTGGAGACATGGTGTTTATGATATTTATACTAAAAGTGGCTGGAGTATACCGAGGTGGAGAGTGAGCACAGGAGCTCTTTTAGCACCGTCTTCTGCCATCCGGCCTTAAAAGATGGCGATTGTGATAATTAAACTATTCAATTTGCGTTCCTTTTGCAATACAGTACTCAAACGGTGTAGCGTTGAGTTAAACGGCTCAGGGTAACGTCGAGTAGCACAGCGTACGCACAAACGGTGTAACGTTACGTCAAATGGCTCAGCGTAATTTAGAATGGTACAGCGTACACACATATGGTGTAGCGCTGCGGAAAATGGCTCAGCGTAATGTCGAATGGTACAGCGTACATAAAAACAGTGTAGCGTTGTGTGAAATGGCTCAGCGTAATATCGAATGGTACAGCGTACGTGCAAACAGTGTAGCGTTGCGTGAAATGGCTTAGCATAATGTCGAATGGTACAGCGTACACACAAATGGTGTAGCGTTGCGTGAAATGGCTCAGCGTAATGTAGAATGGTACAGCGTAGACACAAATAGTGTAGCGTTAGGTCGAATAGCTTTGCAAAACATCAGACGCTCTATCTGAACATTAAATTGCTTAGTATTACTTGAAATATTTCGATGTTGTGGCGAATCGTCGTGGCGTGACGTGAAGGCTATGCCATTCCTTTATTAGCTATGCTATCCTGCAGCTGATCCTTAAGCCATCTTTGTATTTGCTGATCTATACGATATTCTTGTATTTTTGGTGGTGACGGCCGCCAAGGCATCTCGCCGAAACCACCAAAAATACAAACCGCAAATGGAACAGCGATCTGCTGGGGGTATGACGTCATCGAATGTGAAGACTGACACGAAACCATTACATGGCGTAGTATAGTCTTCACTTCGCTTTGCCGTAAAGCAGAGCCAATTTGGTAAGTTTCTCCTCTTTTTTCACTGCTGATATTGCACTTATTCGTTGTCGTTCATGAAAGCGTCAATTAAAAGTAAGTTCCATTTTTATTTTGTCGATCAAACGTAGATTACATGTCTGGACCGGAAACAGTTGAAGGGTTTTTTTCGCGTTCCAAAATAGTTTTTGCCAGAGTAATATTTTTTCTGAGTTGGTTTTGCGCGCACCCATACTTATCTTCCCTGTGCTCTTTCCCATTCCGTAGTCATCACGTATTAAGGAAGGCTAGTGCGGACTCCGTAATGCACGTAGTTGTAGGTAATTGTCCAACTCTAAGTCGAGTTTTACCGTTCGATCTGTTACAGTCGCAACTTGCTGAATAAAAACTATTGCATAATTCAGACAATTGACAGGACATCTTGCTGTTTCGTCGTTTGTTTCGGTAGACGTATTTATTTACATTTTTATTTATTTTTACATTTTTTTTGTGATTATTATTATTATTATTATTTTTATTATTATTATTGCTACAGACTGAGTTCAGTACACACTAGATATATTGACTAGAGTTGCGTGACCATGGCGTCCAGGGCACACACAAAATCCAACTTCTCACGTACTCGTGCAATGTTCAAAGAACCGTTGAAGTTAAACTCCCTTTGAAAAGTAAGCGCAAGTCAGAAAAGAAAAGAAATGAGAGCTCGGCAATAGACATTTAATGCACATTTTAATAATAGTTGAGTTTAATACGGTGCATTACGGTGCATTATTTTTACTATCACTGCACCAGGAAAAAATTAATAAACAAAGCAATATAATGTACACCTTTTTAAAATAATAAATATGTCTTCTCTTAGCTTACTCTTATCGTCCGGCACACCAATTAAAGCATTCCGATATCACTTTGATCGAAAAATGTCAAAACAGATCAAGGATAGCAGTTTTCTTACCATGGCGTCCAGGGCACACACAATATTCAACTTCTCACGTACTCCTCCAATGTTCAAAGAGCCGTTGAAGTTGGACTCTCATTGAAAAGTAAGCGTGAGTCGGAGAAAGAAAAGAGAGCTCGACAATTGACATTTAATTCACGTCATAACACTACTTAATACTATAAACATGTTCAGGCCCACCAACGCGTGCAAACTGTGGTAAACTGGGAGGCCGGAAAATCTTGGTAGAATTCAGTCTCGTTGCTATTTTAATTGACGCTTTCATGAACGACAACGAATAAGTGCAATATCAGCAGTGAAAAAAGAAGAAAAACTTACCAAATTGGCTCTGCTTTACGGCAAAGCGAAGTGAAGACTATACTACGCCATGTAATGGTTTCGTGTCAGTCTTCACATTCGATGACGTCATACCCCCAGCAGATCGCTGTTCCATTTGCGGTTTGTATTTTTGGTGGTTTCGGCGAGATGCCTTGGCGGCCGTCACCACCAAAAATACAAGGATGTCGTATAGATCAGCAAATACAAAGATGACTTAAGGATCAGCTGCAGGATAGCATAGCTAATAAAGGAATGGCATAGCCTTCACGTCACGCCACGACGATTCGCCACAACATCGAAATATTTCAAGTAATACTAAGCAATTTAATGTTCAGATAGAGCGTCTGATGTTTTGCAAAGCTATTCGACCTAACGCTACACTATTTGTGTCTACGCTGTACCATTCTACATTACGCTGAGCCATTTCACGCAACGCTACACCATTTGTGTGTACGCTGTACCATTCGACATTATGCTAAGCCATTTCACGCAACGCTACACTGTTTGCACGTACGCTGTACCATTCGATATTACGCTGAGCCATTTCACACAACGCTACACTGTTTTTATGTACGCTGTACCATTCGACATTACGCTTAGCCATTTTCCGCAGCGCTACACCATATGTGTGTACGCTGTACCATTCTAAATTACGCTGAGCCATTTGACGTAACGCTACACCGTTTGTGCGTACGCTGTGCTACTCGACGTTACCCTGAGCCGTTTAACTCAACGCTACACCGTTTGAGTACTGTATTGCAAATGAGTGCTAAGCTATTCGTAATTAAGCTAGTCCATTTCACAATCTCATGATCCAACTCAACATGGGCTACTAGACCGTTTCTCATTTGGCTAAACTATTCATGTTTAGGGTGTTCTGTTTCACGAAGGAAAACTAGACTGTCTATAATTTGGCCATGCTATTCCTTTATTAGCTATGCTATCCTGCAGCTGATCCTTACACCATCTTTGTATTTGCTGATCTATTTGACATCCTTGTATTTTTGGTGGTGACGGCCGCCCAAAAAATAGCGCATAACTCACATATGATGCATTTGAAGCCTTATTCCGGCCGTATTGAAGAAATTTTGTCATGTATTGCGTCTTAATTAAAGTTTATTTAGCTGAAAGGAAGACGAATGAAATCAACTTCCGCCAAATGAGAAGAGTCTGGAACATTTTTTCCTCTTTGTATTTACAACATTGGTCCAAGTGTACGTCATGCACGTCAAAAGAGATGTTATTTAAAGCCTAAAAAGGGATTAACAGATCGGTTTCAGAGATACGGAGAAACCCCTAAAGAACTTACTGATACAGGAAGTCGAACACTTGCGTCTCTATAAGACTGAGATATAGATTAAAATTTAATTTGTACTTTACTTTTCAATCAGTAAAATCACGAGTAGATTCATCTAAAGCTGGTAAGATTCTACGAATATCACTTTTATTTTAGCGTCATCACTGTTCTGCTTGCCACATAGGGTATTCTTATTTTGAGTTTTGTCTCACTTGTTAAATGTGCTATCTTTAACAGTTCAAGACCTTTTAGACGTAATGGACATTTGAGTAAACATATGTCAATTCCAATCTGTTTCTCATTAGTCAGAAATGACACTGTCAACATGGAGCAGACCAAACCAATTGATGTTTATCATCATGGAAAAGACGTAGTGGATTTTGCGCCATTTGAACACAAGCACATAGGGGATAAAGTCTGCATCACATCCGAAAATATGGGCAGACTAAACAGTCTCAAGCTTCCCAATGGTT
Source organism: Pocillopora damicornis (assembly GCF_964200805.1). Classification (NCBI taxonomy): domain Eukaryota; kingdom Metazoa; phylum Cnidaria; class Anthozoa; order Scleractinia; family Pocilloporidae; genus Pocillopora; species Pocillopora damicornis. The sequence goes on from NC_142672.1 coordinate 23,759,239, forward strand.
TGGTGTTATCTTTAGGGCAAATTATAGCACTAGCGGGAGATTTCTATGGTGTACCCACGCAGCCGATTATCGATCCCTCCAATCAGACTAACGATGATCGTTATAGGCGCTTTATTGACGCTTACAACTCGCTGGCACGAGAGCCAAAGGAAAAGTTGCAGCCAGAGTTGAACAAACTTTTGGCTGCACTGGAGCACGAGACCCGTAACCTCAAGAGCCTCAAAGATAAATTGTGGGATAAAATCACTGGGGGTAAATGGATTTGGTTTCTGCCGGTCAAACACGGACGCATGTTGAAGTTAGCTAAAACTAATCACGACCATTTTCTTCCCTACGCCAAAGAAGCCTATCTAACGGGTCACAAGCTGGCAATGGACAAAGCTAGAGAGGCGAGTGATAAAACGAACGCTGAAGAAAAGGAGAATCTGCTACACGAAGCCTTATCACTAGATGGGTTTGCCTGCCATTTCCTGACTGACAGCTTCTCGAGTGGACACATTCGGTATAAATCACTGTTCTTATTATCATTATTGTGATTGCTATGCTGTTCTTATTGAATTTCTCGTTGTCATCTATGTATGTAATGGGTATTGTCTATGTTTGGTTTTGTTAACAGCCTCTTCAGATTTTTGTTTGAATAAAGTACAAGAAGAAAGGAAAAGAAAGTATTGCTTAAATAAAATTCTCTTTTCAGGACACCGAGAGATGTCTTGGCAAGGGAAATTAATCCACGCAATCTTGGTCATTACTTGAGCAAGTGTATGCACGACGAAGATGGAAAAATGGGCCTCCGTGTGGCAAATAAAAGAGGAGATGGGTGGGCAGCATTCGGAGATGGACTGCTTCTCAATGAAGAAAACAAACAAAACCTAAAGTTTGTGATCGAGGCTGTTGGGAAGTCAGTTGACCAAGTGTTTGAAGCTTACAATTATCCGAGTAGAGATCTCAATACCGCTGTAGTCACCGACATCATCCCAATTCTTGACGAAGAAGGTAAAAATCATGCCCCTCTGTTCCAAGTAAAGGATGGAAAAGTGTATTCGAGGTCCATACTAAGCTTCTTTAAGCAGAAGGTCGCGGCTACGAAACGAAAGGATGCTGTAACATCTCTCAAGATGCGAAGTTTAACATTATGAAGAGGAAATCAATACGGTCATTTTTAAAAAAAGGGAACTTCATGAGAAGCAATACACGGGTTTGAGTCCCCTCGGCCCTGTTTTGACTTTTTTCGCAGCGAAAGAAGTAAAATTGTGATCGATAACGGTATTTTATAAATACGAAGTAATTTCCTTTTGTGAAAAAATTTACTATTTTGCAAAGTACTTCATGACTGAGGCTAATTCACAGAGTAGCCTTCTCTTTATTACGTATTCTACAAAATAATGTAATTGTAATGATTTTTGTAGCTTTTCTTAATGACTTAGTTAAGCCTTGAGGATTTCAATGATTTTAGAAAATATAAAACTTTAAAAAATGTTCAGCTCAATGACTCCTGAAAAAAAAACACCCAGGATAACAGCAGCAGATTGGGGCGGAAGGGCGTTGCTTAGGGATAGACCCGCGTAGTGACGAATAAATGATGAAAAAATGTGGTTCCGCCCTTAATTTCGCCACTGCACAAGTAGTGTTCATTACTGCCAAGATCGCTCTCATACTTAATTCGCTTTAAGGACTGTATCTCACTGACCAATCCACCTATCCTACATAATTAAACTTAAACCAACGAGATTACATCTGCTTTATAAGAGTAAAAGAAATAATAATTTTTATTCGTGACAGATCTCCTTTAGTTTAACATTCCAGAAAATACAAACGAAAAACGGGCAGAAAAATGAATGAGGAGTGCTTAAAATTAATCATAGCGTACCAATACTGCTAAGATAGATCTTCACGTCAATTACTCCATCGTCTAGAATAACCGATGTTATGGCTTCTTTATTTTGACTTTAGAGCGGATTTTTGCCGATGTAACTATTGTTCTGTCACTATGAAAAATATAATGATACAACTTTCTAGTGCACAAGCCTAGCCTAACTACCCATAATCATTCGTCTCTCTTTCAAGGTTAGGATAGTGAAACAGAACATAATGTAAAGTGCTGCTAAGAACATTACAACGTACTATGTCAGTTCGTATACAAAAGCCTCGAGTATGCAAGATATAAAAAAAATTAGAACTGAGCATAACGTTTGTAGATTACATTGGTTTCTCACTAAAGTCTAACATTTAAGAGTGCTGTAGTAGATTTCGGGCATTTATTCTCTATTGGCTGTATTATCGACCATTTTAAAGAACTGCATGCTACATGTAAGTAAACTTTGATCAAATTTGCAAAAAAACTGTTCATCGCAACATTCTATGCAAGGAGACAACTACACTAAGGCTGAGTCTGGTAATTCAAAATGACAGTTACTATCATGTATAGTAGTTGTATGTAGTAAAGTTTAGCTATGCTAAACGTTCTAAATTACCCGTCGTCACTTGTAAAAATATTTACCCAGGCAATTCTACTCAGAGAATTACATCTATTTTGAGTGTCCTTAAGCACGTAAGAAAGCTATGGTACGCTCACATACTCTATGATGATTGATAGTGAATTTGATCAGAAATAATGACGCCCTCTAATTGGCTCGTAAAGGTCATCCCCCACATCGTCATCGACATCGGCAGCTGGGTCGTTCACTGCAGGATTTAAAATTTCATAACATCCGGAAGCATTTTCGTTCTTCACGCATTTTACATAAGTCTCGATACTTTGCTCCAAGTAACTTAATGGCGCGGAACCCTGGGATAGCAGATTGTAGTGAAAGTCACGAAGTTTGAATTTATCTCCCAACATTTCCTTCGCGTACTCTCTGAGTTTCTTGATATGCTGTTGGCCAATCATATAGGCAGTAGCCTGGCCTGGTGCGCTTTGGTAACGAGTCACCTCCCTTAAGGCCTCACCACTTTCATCCCAAGCGAAGTCTGCGAAAAAATCTAGGGCTTTTTGGCGGGAAAATCCTTGGTAGTGTAGACCCGAGTCGACAATTAACCGTAAGGCGCGCCACACCTGTAGAGGAGCAATTTAGTTGACAATACTAGAGCCAGATGTCGTCGAAAAAGTTCATTTAGGTAGTTTATTAAACCCTCGAAAGGAAACTAAGGAAAGAGTAACAGATGCTTGGGTTCTTCATCTGTGGTCATCTAAACCTGATTTCAAAACCTCAACCACTCGCTCAGCCTATTTTGTTTAGAGTGCGAAAATTGTCATTAGAAATCGCAATAGCCAGCAGGGTGACGTTTAGATACTTCAATTTTTTGTAAGTTTACAAGGAAAGAGAGCAACCTCATTTTTTCTCTCCTTTGTTTCTTTGTTTCAGTCAAAGGGTCGGACTTGGCCAAGCTAATTAAGAAGACACCAGTTTAGTTTAAAGTGCGAGGCATGGGCACCTTAGCAGAGTGGCTTTCGTCTACAGAGATTGAAAATCATTCAACCGAGGTAATTTCCCAAAAAGATTAATTTGAGTAAGAGTACGGTTGACAATTTCATAACATCTGTCTCGATCTGTTATTAATACTAACCTGCCATTTCAGCATTCCATATTTCTGCAAAGGCTCATCCTTATAGACATCGGTGTCCTCGCCAATCAATGGGTTCTCAGCGTACAGACCCCAGCCCTCGGTAAAGGCAGTGTAGTAAGTTTCTTGATCAAGCCATTTGATGACTCCTCCACAACTATCCCGAAAGTGTTCCTCTAAACCTTGCACCTGAGTAAGTGACGGAAGAAGAAATTAACCTACTGACTTTGTAACTAGGTAAATAATCTCGACCCCTATACTGCATTTTCTCTTCCACGTTTCTTTGATAATTTTGGCTATTACTCCGAGGCATCTAACAGTGTACGCTTAACCCTCTAAATCCCAATTAAGATCTCATTAGTAATTCCCCTTACTATCTGCCATATAATTCTTGTGATGTTAGTTCAGAGAATTTGGTGCTAGATCAACTAATAATCCCCTAATTGATATTGTTCTTTATTCTCATGGCTTGTCTGTTTGATATTGTATTGATATTGTAAGGAGAAATTCTCTTTTAGTCACTGATGGGAGCTAAAGGGCTAAAAAGGGAAAATGTGTTTTCTTCCAGTGTCAAGTCCCCTCGTCTAAAATGAAGGTTTAATTTGAAATTTGAAGACTTGCTGAGGACAAATTTTCCAATGTCTTTCAGAAAATTTTTCAAGGAAAATGGAAAGTCTTATTCGACAAGTTTTCCGACCAATGTCGATAACAACTCTGTCAAGCTTATATATGCAGTGAACATTGTTTATTTGAGAAAAAATCACCGGTGAAAAAAAAAACGTGCCATTGCAAATACGACTAACTGGGATGTTTAAGCTATGATTTCAGCAGCAGTTTGATAATGTAGTACATACTTAGAGGGTGTAAAAAAAGCAACTGCAAGAGCAGATATCTCACTGTTCCTTTTTGATGGTTAGATGAATTCTTAGAAGAAGATAAAATTATTCTATTTAAAAAAGGTTTAATTCGATTTTGTCCAGTGCCTTTTCATTTATGGACCACAGATGATGTCAAATAAAAGTAAACAGAAAAGATTGGCTCAGATATAACATTCTCATACGCCCCCTTCCATACATGTTATCTCTTTATCTATTTTAAGTGCTTTTTGTCGTCTGTGTCGTGGTTTATGTAGTCTGTTTCATATATAAGCGTCATAGAGTTTTGTTAGATCTTTGTTTTTGAGATCGACTCATTTTCACGCCTTGCAGTGCTAAGAGTTTATTGTTCCTGTAGGGGTGGTGCCTGAATTGGCAACGGGCCTTAGCTTTTACTTTTTCTAACATTAATAGTAAATCGATAATCGCAACGAGTACTAACTTGCGTGTGATGTCCAGGCCTCCCTTCGTGTGCGTTTATACTCCATTCTTCGTACCTGTTGGCAGGCTCAGATGTGAAGAAAGGTATATTGTACCGCGCGTTCTTTTTACAATCTTTACCAGCCCTATTATAATTTGCTCCTCCAGAAGGATTGAAGTCGGGAGACAGCTGTATTGGACAATTTGGCGTTGTGTGTTTTGCACCATTGAAATGAAACATGTTAATCGTCTTTGGATCCAGCAGTCCCAATGTCTAATAAAAAGAAAATTCACGAATCATGAATGAGGAAATGTAAATACGCTGAGACTAACTTTTCCCTGTTAGCTTACCTCCTTACCTCCTTTGAGGGAACTTAACTAAAGACAGGTGACCGGAAAAAAAGTGAAATTTCATAGTCGAGTTTCTACACATACCATGTGGGCCTCATCAAACCAGTTTTGAAGCGCTCGCCATCTTATGGGACAATATTTCTTCGCACCTTCGACGTTACCACACAACACATGAGCATTTTCATCAGACTCATTCTTCGGAAACTCCCCTTCTAGATAGTTCAACTCAGAAACTCTCGATTTCAGCTTCTTTCTAAACTCTTCTTTAGCTGTATCGTTATCAGTTTGTTGTGTTACCAGCCGTGCTACTTCTAGGACCTACGAGTAAATAAATGAAATAACTGTAAGTGATGATACTACGTCTCATTGCAAATACTCTAATTTGTATATTTGTTCATTTTTTTTAAAAGGTTACGTCAGAAACACTCTCAAAACTTTGATTTATTCTTGCCCCCTTCAACAGTGATGCACCAGTGACACTGACTTTCCCAATCATTCTTCATCATTACATCGCATATTATCCATGCCTCCACTCCTTTTTTGTTCTCAAGCACCCTCTCCTCGATGCTGCACCCATCGTTTATATTTTACTTTTTCAAGCTTGTCACTAACATTGGTCTCATCTGATAAACGGAAAGTGAGGTATAAACAAATTCACTCTATCGTACGAAAATTTGGAAACACCGATACGTTTTGTATTAGTGTTTTCGAAAGCAAACTTACGAGCGCCCGAGATTGTCTGGCCCCTTTGTCATTTTCATTTTTTACATGTAACATAATTCAACGTACAGGGATTTTGCTGTCAAACTCGCGTTAGTTTCTTCGAACCAACACGACAGTCAAACGTGCGGTTTGCGTAAGGGAATCAATTTTGGCCGGCCACGCACCAATTTCCAAAGGAAAACATGAAAACAACAGCTGTCACAGAAAATGTTTCAAGAAAACATATGGAAATTTCACAGAAGTCTCTCAGAGGACTCTAGGGCTAAGTAGGAGCTGGTAGGAGGTTTATATTCAACTAAAATTTAACTGTGGATGATGATTTTCCAGGAAAAATTCCAGGAAAATTTCACACGTGATTACCGATGACGCTTTCGAAATCTTATTAATGTGTCAGTATCATCACCTTACGTGGGGTGATGGTGGCGAGACTTTCACAATCTGCGACGAAAAGGAGAGCATTTAACACATTTGAACCAAGCAAAAAATGTTTGCAAATCATTACAATAATTTTCATAACTTTAATATTACGCTACCCACCTGAGGATAAAGTTCTTTTAACATCTTGAATCCAAGATCATTAATTTCCTTTGGGGACATGGTGTTTGTTGTAAAATATGAAACGAGTAGCTTATAAGAATCATTACCGCTGAGCCGTTCTCCTGTTGGAAGAGACCCGTTTGCTGGTCTTGACTTGTCAGCGGTATTGTTGACATACACGTAAGAGAGAGGAAGCGTGGCCAAACCGCTGGACACGTTACTGGAGACTCTTTCGCTCTTTCTTTTTATGAACAGATTATGTACTACAGAGAGTATACTCGGTATTGCATGAATGACTGGTCATCTATATTGAGACAAATTTATACTAACTTATCTATTTATTCTTAAACTCATTTATTTATATCTCTATTAAATAGGCCGGATAACTTGGATGAGAATACTAATAAACTGGTTGAGTTTGAATTCAATATAGATAAGCATTCAAAAATCGGTGGGCAGATAGTACTATCCAGGTAAAGAGAAAAAAAAATTTCAAAATCTTTTCAATAATCCATAAAAAGATGTCTGATAGATAACTTTTAACCCATCTTACTGAGAATCTCCCATGTCAAGTAATAATGAAGGATAATTGCAAAAATTGGGAACAGTCGACAGTATTTGAGGAACCGCTCGCCATCGCGAATTATTGTTTGATTAACACCCTCGGCCTGTAGCCTCGGGCGGTATTTAAGACCTTGGTCACAGTTTTTCCTGAAACGGATGTTCCGGCTGGAGATTTAACATATATGTATCTGTCTCTTTGTCTCATGCAAGACTTCTACGCAAAATGCCATTTGCGTCGCCTGAGCACGTAGACATCGGAAAGCGCACCCAACCCGAGAGACTAGAAGACAGGCAACTTATCCTTCCAAATGGGGTTAGAATCAAATTTGAGCACATTGTAGCCCTGGCGGGGGATTTCTATGGTATACCGAAAGTATCCATCATCGATCCATTTGACGAAGAAGACGCTGGCCGTCATAAGCGCTTCATGGCTGCCTTCAACACAATGGCGCGTGCACCTGACGATGAAGTAGAAGAGTTGCGCATGCTCATAGCTATTGCAGATAAGGACACGGAGACTAGAAAACAAGATGAGATCACAGGTGGTAAATGGATCGGTGGTGTCCCGGTGAAACCAGGGCGAATGCTTAAGTTGGCCATGAACAACCATGACCATTTTCTACCACACGCCAGAAGCGCTTATCTGACTGGTCATCAGTTGGCCTTGGGGAAAGCGAGAGAAGCGAGTCAAGCAAACACAGAAGAAGAGAAGACCAAACTTCTTCATGAAGCATATGCCATGGAGGCGTTTGCTTGTCACTTTCTTACTGACAGCTTTGCGAGTGGACACATCAGGTATGCCAAAAATACGCGAAATAACATCAAGCAGAGCTATATATAAAACTCCATAGAACTATAACTTTACTTATTTGTCATTCCCTAATCATTTTCTCTTCATAATCATAATCATCTTTATTGAGGAAACTTTTTCATAAAAGATATGGTTTTCAACAAGGATCTCAAAACTAGATATATATAGTAAAAAAGCTATAAAATTGCAAAGGGATTAAAAAGATACAAAAAATGCACAAAATTTAAAAATAAGTATAAGTAAAAATTAAACGTAAGTAGCTATATTAAAAACTTAAAACATTACGTTTAAAACTATTTACATTCCTTGAATCTTTGATCGTCTGACTGAGGGAGTTAAAATCGGAAACGGCATGATATTGTGTTATTTGCTTCCCCCAATTTCTTTTGACACGTGGTAATCTAAAATTGCCTTTGTTACGTGTATTATGCCTATGAAGTACGTCTTTTCTAATCAAGTCTATATCGTGATTAATTAAGCCATTGATCCATTTGTATACGTGTAAACACCTTCTTTGAAATCGTCTTTTCTCTAGAGGAAAAGCCACTTGAGAACGGCTAATGCCTCAATGGAGGATGAGTACAATGGTTTATTTAAAAATAACTTTAGCGGCCTTATTTTGCAAAACTTGCAAGCTAGGCATAAGGGTAATATTATGTTTATCGCCCTATACAAGATCAGCATATTCAAAAAGGGGCATAACAAGACTTTTATAGAAAAGTAGACGCGCCCTGAAAAGCAATAAATGCTTTATACGCTTGAGAAGCCCAAGCCTCTGATTGATTTTCCCAGTTAGGTGTTCAATATGATCAGTCCATCTGAAATCCGAAGATATATGTATACCGAGGTATTTAAAGCTGCGAACATTACCTATACTATGATCTAAAATTGAGACAGTCAAATCAACTTTGCTTTCGCGTTTCCTATTACTACCGATAAGCATGCATTTAGTTTTGTCCAAATTTAAAGTCAGTTTGTAATCATGAAGCCATTTCGCCACACTCAGTAAATCGTTATTTAACTAATCACTCAACTCCTTTGAGGATGTACCATAGCAATAAATCCCAGTGTCGTCTGCATAAAGTGACGCGTAGCAGGAGTTAAGCACATTTGGCAAGTTATTTATGTAAATTACAAACAACAGAGGCCCTAAAATGCTACCCTGTGGCACCCCATGCGTGACTGGAAGTTCCTCAGATAACTCATTTCCACATGAGGTGCACTGTTGTCTACCAGTTAAGTAAGAACGGAACCAATGAAGAGATGTTTCAGAAAGGCCGATCTCGGATAGCTTGCATAACATTATTTGATGGTCTACCGTGTCAAATGCCTTGGTTAGATCGATGAACATAGCCCCGCAAAGCTTTCCTTGTTCCATGTTTAAGCAAATGAGGTCAAAGCTGTTGTAGTTGATGAGAAACCCTTCCGGAAACCAAACTGCTTGTTGGACAATAAATTATTGGTAATCAAGTACTGATACAACTACAAGTGTACCGCTCTCTCCAAAACCTTGCTTAGTGTAGGGAGGATTGAGATGGGGCGGTAGTTGGAAGCGTTAGTCCTGTCACCTGACTTAAATAATGCCGTGATTTTCGCGCATTTCCACAATTTGGGAAATTGACTAGTGCGAATTGAGAGATTCAAAAGTTTAACAAAAGATGGTGCAATTGTGTGAGCTGAGATTTTAAGAAGTCTTACGCTAATTTTTTCAAGACCAATCGCTTTGTTTGCTTTCAATGGCAAAAGCTGCTCAAGCACAAAAGATTGATCCAATTCAGTCAACTCGAACTGGAAAAGCGTGTGTTTTGAAATGGAGTTTAAATTCAAGACGGAAGTCTATATTCTACTTGCTAGAATTTGGCCAATGGAAGCAAAGAAGCTATTCATTGAAGAAGCAATGGATTGGGATGTTATATGCTGAACACCATAAGAGATAATACACTGAATACTCTTTAAAGATGAGTTCCGAATGCATGCTTCGTTCACTGCTTTCCACACCTTTTCTGAGTCACCCTTGGCTTCCTCGATCATGTCTCAGTAATATTTAGACTTGGCAGTTCGTACTAAGCCATTAACTTTGTTCCTAAGCTTTGCATACATTGACCAATGACGCGCCGAGTTCGATTTTCGCGCCTTTCTATGCGCCCAGTCACGTTCTTTCATAGTATCACTTATTTGACTGTTCATCCATGGAAGAGGTGTTCCCTTGACACGCCTTCTTTTTACTGGTGCGTGTTGATCAGCTCCGAAAACATTTTATTCCACGTAAACAAGGCATCGTCGACGTTGTCCTCGTTTTCAACAATATGCCAGGGAATATTCCTAAGATTATCATTAAATAAAGTCGGATTAAAGTTCTTATAGGAGCGATACTCGAGTATTCTCGGTTTAGTCTTTGTTGTAATACCAGCTTTAATTGTGCAAAATACCAGAAAATGGTCGCTAAGCGGTACAAACAAAACCAGATTTGACAATACGGTGTTCATTATTAGCAAAAACCAAGTCGATTATTCTCCGCGAGGTGTCAGTTATGCGCGTCGGTTCTTTTATTAACTGAGTGAAGTTGTAGGCCCGCGAAAAGTTAAGAAGTTCTTGTTTATCTCTTTTGGGCAATTTAGAACTCGCCATCATGTCTGCGTTTAAATCGCCTAGAATTACCACATCCGATTTTTCCGGATCCACAGATGACATACTCTCATGTAGCAAAGAAATAAAGGTCTGAAAGTTAGAATCCGGTGCTCTATAAGCGCAGCAGACGAGTGTTGGCTTGCATTTGTTTCTAATTAACTCAATCCATAGACACTCCTGACCGCCAGTATTAATATCATTCCGCAGGCGAAAAGCCAAACCCTCTCTCACATAGATAGCTACACCACCATATCCCTCTTTAATGCCAGTGCGATCCTGACGAACGCACACGAATCCAGGAAGATTAACTTCTGTGTCGTAAATATTCCCATCCAACCATGTCTCGGATAGAGTTAGAATGTCCACTGTTTTACTGTCGATTCCCTCAAGGTGCAAAGAGTCGGTCTTGTGTACGAGACTTCGTATGTTTAAGTGAGCAATTTTTAGTCCACGAGTGTTCCTTATGTCGTCTAGCGTCTGGTAGCCGGGGTTAGACTCGATATCGCCAGCCAGAGCAATTAAAGCTAGGGCGAAACAGGCTCGATTAAAGAGCTTACAAAGCGTAACAGCTTTGAACGAATTACTAAACTCTTTATCTCCGGACGGATTCCTCTGTTGATGTAAATTACCCGCAATTTCAGTTCTGCAGCTCACTTTTGAGACAAAATACACATCACTGTCGTTTAGAAAAGTGCTCTTCTGCAGACATAAGGACTTGTAGTTTACAAAAGACACATAAATGCAGAGAAATATACAAATGTTCGCAGAGAGCCTGAGTTTGCACCCGGCCGCCATGCTAAAGATGAAAGAAGATCTTGTTTTTTCGAAGTTTATAATCTGTATTGATTTATATGTGGTATAAAGTTTAGTATGTTTTAGTATCCTTTGTGTGATGTGCAAGCATTTATAATTTCAGATGTATTTTTTTTGGGAGATTATCTTCTCCTGATAAATGTTTAATTTACAGACAAATCGTGCTGATTACTTTGGCAGTCTGTGAAGTAAGATAACGACGTAGGTCGGTTGTCAATTATTTATTTTAAAAGAATATATGGAGAGGGAAGTGACAAAAAAAGCAACAAGAAGGAGAAGAATTAAATAGCTCATCCGAAGTAAAGCCTTTGTCGAATGTTAATGAACTTACTGAGGCCCAATCTACCAGAAAACGCCATGTATTACCAAATGAATGTTTTGGGTTGTCGTGATTATGAGTGATCCATATAAATCTGAAACTGTTTAATACTTCCGAATGACTCATCACGTTTGCCTAGATCATAGTTTTATGTTTTCAAGCAGGTCAGCCAGGAAAAAAAATGGCAAGGAAAGTTCCTGCAGAAAGAAGCTTTTTCTAAAACCCGTTTTTCCATATTCCATAAGTATCATTTTCATTGAATAATATTCTTTTCATCTCAGGACACCAAGAGCAGAATTAGGAAAAGCAACCAATCTCCATGTAGATGGTCATTACCTGAGTAAGTGTATGCACGATGAAGACGGAAAGTTTGGCCTGCGAGTAACTAATATCAGAGGAGACAAGTGGATTGCTTATGGTGATGGAATGCTTCATAAAAGCGAAGACAATTTTAAACATGTTGTCGAGGCTATTCAGAAATCAGTCAACCAAGTGTATGTAGCCTACCAAGACCCTAATAAAGTTATCGACATCGCTGAGGTTACCAATATCATCCATAAAAAAAAATTAAATAACAAGAATAATAACTTTAGATAATTCCTCAGAAGCTCTCAAAAGCATTTCAATTAAAAGATGAGAATTCAAGCACCTCATCTTGATAACTAATAACAAACTTCCCACATAAAGGCAGGTTATTTTAACATTAATACTCAAGTAGGTAAAGTCCACAGGAAGAAAAATTATTATCGCCATGATAGACAAAATACAAGTTAACACCGATAAAATGTTATTGCCGATTTTAGGGGTAGAGAATTTCTCAAATAAAACAAACCTAAAACGCTCTAAAATCTCCTTGCGGACTCAAAAAAAAGACTCGTTCTCAAGATTTAGTCTGATATTTCTGCACCTTGCTTTTTCTGGAGACCTATAGAGAGCCGCTTTCCTTCCACGTGTCGAGTCTGACGTAGTTTAGGTCAACGTCACCTTCGTTTGTTTTCAGTAAGGATGTCACTGAAAATTTCCGGTTCGATATTTAAACGTCAAAAAACCGAAAAAATTTCAAATTGTATTAATTCGTGATCACGTATGTTATTAACTCATCAATTACAATCGGCAAAACTGTGGGTCCTAAACAGTGCTACAAATCAAACAAGTATCATTTGAAATAATGATCAAGAGTTCAGTCGAAAAATAATTCTTGTTTACATCATTTTCTGAGAAACATACGGCAATACATGTCGGATTATCGGACCATGTCTTCAGTGAGGTCTTCAAGCGACCTTTGGCGTTGCCTCCGAAAACAATACCGTTATTTTGAAACGATAATGATTAAACGTGAAGCTGAGAAGCTGAAGCTGACAAGAAGCCTTTTACATTCTATGGGAATCCCCCATAGTATAATTCTGTAGCGGCCGACGCGAGCGAAGCAAATTTCAACGACAACTATGAGTTTCGCTAGTGAAGACGCGCTATGAAGCGAGGATGTATTGTACGGAAAAGACTTGAATCGTTTATTAGCGTAGTCGAGGTATCCAAGTACTTATCGTAAAATAACAGTCCCACTTGTAAAGGTTTGACCAAAACGAACTTTCAGATAAGGTGGGCAAAAGGCGCTTTTCGATAAACACGTCTTATCGTTAGCCCAACACGAGATAACTAACTAAAATGCGGTTCTGGGTGGAACTTAAAGATCACGTCCCTAATGGACAAACAATAACGTCGCTACTACGGTTTAACACGAAACAAACTTATAACAAATCAATGTCCGGTAGCAAAGGCGTGGCAGCCATTACAAATTCTATTTTATTTTATTCCTCGATCACCAGTTCCAACTTAATAGACTATTCATGTGATTTTAATTGGATAATCCGCCACCAGTTGCGATACATAAGTACAAGCCGATTACAGATTCAGTGACATGGTGTTCAAAATAGCGCATAACTCGCCTATGATGCATTTGAAGCCTTATTCCGGCCGTATTGAAGAAATTTTGTCATGTATTGCGTCTTAATTAAAGCTTATTTAGCTGAAAGGAAGACGAATGAAATCAACTTCCGCCAAATGAGAAGAGTCTGGAACATTTTTTTCCTCTTTGTATTTACAACGTTGGTCCAAGTGTAGGTCATGCACGTCAAAAGAGATGTTATTTAAAGCCTAAAAAGGGATTAACAGATCGGTTTCAGAGATACGGGGAAACCCCTAAAGAACTTACTGATACAGGAAGTCGAACACTTGCGTCTCTATAAGACTGAGATATAGATTAAAATTTAATTTGTACTTTACTTTTCAATCAGTAAAATCACGAGTAGATTCATCTAAAGCTGGTAAGATTCTACGAATATCACTTTTATTTTAGCGTCATCACTGTTCTGCTTGCCACACAGGGTATTCTTATTTTGAGTTTTGTCTCACTTGTTAAATGTGCTATCTTTAACAGTTCAAGACCTTTTAGACGTAATGGACATTTGAGTAAACATATGTCAATTCCAATCTGTTTCTCATTAGTCAGAAACGACACTGTCAACATGGAGCAGACGAAACCAATTGATGTTTATCATCATGGAAAAGACGTAGTGGATTTTGCGCCATTTGAACACAAGCACATAGGGGATAAAGTCTGCATCACATCCGAAAATATGGGCAGACTAAACAGCCTCAAGCTTCCCAATGGTTTGGTGTTATCTTTAGGGCAAATTCTAGCATTAGCGGGAGATTTCTATGGTGTACCCACGCAGCCGATTATCGATCCCTCCAATCAGACTAACGATGATCGTTATAGGCGCTTTATTGACGCTTACAACTCGCTGGCACGAGAGCCAAAGGAAAAGTTGCAGCCAGAGTTGAACAAACTTTTGGCTGCACTGGTGCACGAGACCCGTAACCTCAAGAGCCTCAAAGATAAATTGTGGGATAAAATCATTGGGGGTAAATGGATTTGGTTTCTGCCGGTCAAACACGGACGCATGTTGAAGTTAGCTAAAACTAATCAATATGCGGGTTTGAGTCCCCTCGGCCCTGTTTTGACTTTTTTCGCAGCGAAAGAAGTAAAATTGTGATCGATAACGGTATTTTATAAATACGAAGTAATTTCCTTTTGTGAAAAAATTTACTATTTTGCAAAGTACTTCATGACTGAGGCTAATTCACAGGGTAGCCTTCTCTTTATTACGTATTCTACAAAATAATGTAATTGTAATGATTTTTATAGCTTTTCTTAATGACTTAGTTAGGCCTTGAGGATTTCAATGATTTTAGAAAATATAAAATTTTAAAAAATGTTCAGCTCAATGACTCCTGAAAAAAAAGACACCCAGGATAACAGCAGCAGATTGGGGCGGAAGGGCGTTGCTTAGGGATAGACCCGCGTAGTGACGAATAAATGATGAAAAAATGTGGTTCCGGCCTTAATTTCGTCACTGCACAAGTAGTGTTCATTACTGCCAAGATCGCTCTCATACTTAATTCGCTTTAAGGACTGTATCTCACTGACCAATCCACCTATCATACATAATTAAACTTAAACCAACGAGATTACATCTGCTTTATAAGAGTAAAAGAAATAATAAGTTTTATTCGTGACAGATCTCCTTTAGTTTAACATTCCAGAAAATACAAACGAAAAACGGGCAGAAAAATGAATGAGGAGTGCTTAAAATTAATCATAGCGTACCAATACTGCTAAGATAGATCTTCACGTCAATTACTCCATCGTCTAGAATAACCGATGTTATGGCTTCTTTATTTTGACTTTAGAGCGGATTTTTGCCGATGTAACTATTGTTCTGTCACTATGAAAAATATAATGATACAACTTTCTAGTGCACAAGCCTAGCCTAACTACCCATAATCATTCGTCTCTCTTTCAAGGTTAGGATAGTGAAACAGAACATAATGTAAAGTGCTGCTAAGAACATTACAACGTACTATGTCAGTTCGTATACAAAAGCCTCGAGTATGCAAGATATAAAAAAATTAGAACTGAGCATAACGTTTGTAGATTACATTGGTTTCTCACTAAAGTCTAACATTTAAGAGTGCTGTAGTAGATTTCGGGCATTTATTCTCTATTGGCTGTATTATCGACCATTTTAAAGAACTGCATGCTACATGTAAGTAAACTTTGATCAAATTTGCAAAAAACTGTTCATCGTAACATTCTATGCAAGAAGACAACTACACTAAGGCTGAGTCTGGTAATTCAAAATGGCAGTTACTATCATGTATAGTAGTTGTATGTAGTAAAGTTTAGCTATGCTAAACGTTCTAAATTACCCGTCGTCACTTGTAAAAATATTTACCCAGGCAATTCTACTCAGAGAATTACATCTATTTTGAGTGTCCTTAAGCACGTAAGAAAGCTATGGTACGCTCACATACTCTATGATGATTGATAGTGAATTTGATCAGAAATAATGACGCCCTCTAATTGGCTCGTAAAGGTCATCCCCCACATCGTCATCGACATCGGCAGCTGGGTCGTTCACTGCAGGATTTAAAATTTCATAACATCCGGAAGCATTTTCGTTCTTCACGCATTTTACATAAGTCTCGATACTTTGCTCCAAGTAACTTAATGGCGCGGAACCCTGGGATAGCAGATGGTAGTGAAAGTCACGAAGTTTGAATTTATCTCCCAACATTTCCTTCGCGTACTCTCTGAGTTTCTTGATATGCTGTTGGCCAATCATATAGGCAGTAGCCTGGCCTGGTGCGCTTTGGTAACGAGTCACCTCCCTTAAGGCCTCACCACTTTCATCCCAAGCGAAGTCTGCGAAAAAATCTAGGGCTTTTTGGCGGGAAAATCCTTGGTAGTGCAGACCCGAGTCGACAATTAACCGTAAGGCGCGCCACACCTGTAGAGGAGCAATTTAGTTGACAATACTAGAGCCAGATGTCGTCGAAAAAGTTCATTTGGGTAGTTTATTAAACCCTCGAAAGGAAACTAAGGAAAGAGTAACAGATGCTTGGGCTTGGGTTCTTCATCTGTGGTCATCTAAACCTGATTTCAAAACCTCTTAGTGACTGGTTGTTAAATAGGATGCCTGCACACTAGCAATTTAGAGTGATCCTTATTTTGGAAAATTATTAGTAAATAATCTCCACTTTCCCTCAACCACTCGCTCAGCCTATTTTGTTTAGAGTGCGAAAATTGTCATTAGAAATTGCAATAGCCAGCAGGGTGACGTTTAGATACTTCAATTTTTTGTAAGTTTACAAGGAAAGAGAGCAACCTCATTTTTTCTCTCCTTTGTTTCTTTGTTTCAGTCAAAGAGTTTTTCGTTTCTCGGGATTTTTAAACACAGATTATACAGACAACTAGTTTTCTTCTCATTGAATTTCATATTAAATATGTTGCTTTAAAATTTCACAGACTTGGCCAAGCTAATTAAGAAGACACCAGTTTAGTTTAAAGTGCGAGGCATGGGCACCTTAGCAGAGTGGCTTTCGTCTACAGAGATTGAAAATCATTCAACCGAGGTAATTTCCCAAAAAGATTAATTTGAGTAAGAGTACGGTTGACAATTTCATGACATCTGTCTCGATCTGTTATTAATACTAACCTGCCATTTCAGCATTCCATATTTCTGCAAAGGCTCATCCTTATAGACATCGGTGTCCTCGCCAATCAATGGGTTCTCAGCGTACAGACCCCAGCCCTCGGTAAAGGCAGTGTAGTAAGTTTCTTGATCAAGCCATTTGATGACTCCTCCACAACTATCCCGAAAGTGTTCCTCTAAACCTTGCACCTGAGTAAGTGACGGAAGAAGAAATTAACCTACTGACTTTGTAACTAGGTAAATAATCTCGACCCCTATACTGCATTTTCTCTTCCACGTTTCTTTGATAATTTTGGCCATTACTCCGAGGCATCTAACAGTGTACGCTTAACCCTCTAAATCCCAATTAAGATCTCATTAGTAATTCCCCTTACTATCTGCCATATCATTCTTGTGATGTTAGTTCAGAGAATTTGGTGCTAGATCAACTAATAATCCCCTAATTGATATTGTTCTTTATTCTCATGGCTTGTCTGTTTGATATTGTATTGATATTGTAAGGAGAAATTCTCTTTTAGTCACTGATGGGAGCTAAAGGGCTAAAAAGGGAAAATGTGTTTTCTTCCAGTGTCAGGTTCCCTCGTCTAAAATGAAGGTTTAATTTGAAATTTGAAGACTTGCTGAGGACAAATTTTCCAATGTCTTTCAGAAAATTTTTCAAGGAAAATGGAAAGTCTTATCCGACAAGTTTTCCGACCAATGTCGATAACAACTCTGTCAAGCTTATATATGCAGTGAACATTGTTAATTTGAAAAAAAATCACCGGTGAAAAAAAAAACGTGCTATTGCAAATACGACTAACTGGGATGTTTAAGCTATGATTTTAGCAGCAGTTTGATAATGTAGTACATACTTAGAGGGAGTAAAAAAAGCAACTGCAAGAGCAGATATCTCACTGTTCCTTTTTGATGGTTAGATGAATTCTTAGAAGAAGGTAAAATTATTCTATTTAAAAAAGGTCTAATTCTATTTTGTCCAGTGCCTTTTCATTTATGGACCACAGATGATGTCAAATAAAAGTAAACAGAAAAGATTGGCTCAGATATAACATTCTCATACGCCCCCTTCCATACATGTTATCTCTATATCTATTTTAAGTGCTTTTTGTCGTCTGTGTCGTGGTTTATGTAGTCTGTTTCATATATAAGCGTCATAGAGTTTTTGTTAGATCTTTTTTTTTGAGATCGACTCATTTTCACGCCTTGCAGTGCTAAGAGTTTATTGTTCCTGTGGGGGTGGTGCCTGAGGTGGCTACGGGCCTTAGCTTTTACTTTTTCTAACATTAATAGTAAATCGATAATCGCAACGAGTACTAACTTGCGTGTGATGTCCAGGCCTTCCTTCGTGTGCGTTTATACTCCATTCTTCGTACCTGTTGGCAGGCTCAGATGTGAAGAAAGGTATATTGTACCGCGCGTTCTTTTTACAATCTTTACCAGCCCTATTATAATTTGCTCCTCCAGAAGGATTGAAGTCGGGAGACAGCTGTATTGGACAATTTGGCGTTGTGTGTTTTGCACCATTGAAATGAAACATGTTAATCGTCTTTGGATCCAGCAGTCCCAATGCCTAATAAAAAGAAAATTCACGAATCATGAATGAGGAAATGTAAATACGCTGAGACTAACTTTTCCCTGTTAGCTTACCTCCTTACCTCCTTTGAGGGAACTTAACTAAAGACAGGTGACCGGAAAAAAAGTGAAATTTCATAGTCGAGTTTCTACACATACCATGTGGGCCTCATCAAACCAGTTTTGAAGCGCTCGCCATCTTGTGGGACAATATTTCTTCGCACCTTCGACGTTACCACACAACACATGAGCATTTTCATCAGACTCATTCTTCGGAAACTCCCCTTCTAGATAGTTCAACTCAGAAACTCTCGATTTCAGCTTCTTTCTAAACTCTTCTTTAGCTGTATCGTTATCAGTTTGTTGTGTTACCAGCCGTGCTACTTCTAGGACCTACGAGTAAATAAATGAAATAACTTGTAAGTGATGATACTACGTCTCATTGTAAATACTATAATTTGTATATTTGTTCATTTATTAAAAAGGCTACGTCAGAAACACTCTCAAAACTTTGATTAATTCTTGCCCCCTTCAACAGTGATGCACCAGTGACACTGACTTTCCCAATCACTCTTCATCAGTACATCGCATATTATCCATGCCTCCACTCCTTTTTTGTTCTCAAGCACCCTCTCCTCGATGCTGCACCCATCGTTTATATTTTACTTTTTCAAGCTTGTCACTAACATTGGTCTCATCTGGTAAACGGAAAGTGAGGTATAAACAAATTCACTCTATCGTACGCAAATGCGGAAACACCGATACGTTTTGTATTTGTGTTTTCGAAAGCAAACTTACGAGCGCCCGAGATTGTCTGGCCCCTTTGTCATTTTCATTTTTTACATGTAACATAATTCCACGTACAGGGATTTTGCTGTCAAACTCGCGTTAGTTTCTTCTAACCAACACAACGGTCAAACGTGCGGTTTGCGTAAGGGAATCAGTATTGACCGGCCACGCAGCAATTTTTAAAGGAAAACATGAAAACAACAGCTGTCACAGAAAATGTTTCAAGAAAACATATGGAAATTTCACAGAAGTCTCTCAGAGGACTCTAGGGCCAAGTAGGAGCTGGTAGGAGGTTTGTATTCAACTAAAATTTAACTGTGGATGATGATTTTCCGGGAAAAATTCCAGGAAAATTTCAGACGTGATTACCGATGGCGCTTTCGAAATCTTATTAATGTGTCAGTATCATCACCTTACGTGGGGTGATGGTGGCGAGACTTTCGCAATCTGCGACGAAAAGGAGAGCATTTAACACATTTGAACCAAGCAAAAAATGTTTGCAAATCATTACAATAATTTTCATAACTATAATATTACGCTACCCACCTGAGGATAAAGTTCTTTTAACATTTTGAATCCAAGATCATTAATTTCCTTTGGGGACATGGTGTTTGTTGTAAAATATGAAACGAGCAGCTTATAAGAATCGTTACCGCTGAGCCGTTCTCCTGTTGGAAGAGACCCGTTTGCTGGTCTTGACTTGTCAGCGGTATTGTTGACATACACGTAGGAGAGAGGAAGCGTGGCCAAACCGCTGGACACGTTACTGGAGACGCAATGTTGCATATGATCTTTTCTAAGATACCTAAAACGGAGACAAAACACTGAGGTAAATAAATGAAAATAAATAGACTTTAATGGCTTTCACAATTACTGGTGGACCAAGTAGTTTACATTGTGGGCCAGGAAAGAGAGAGAAACAAATACGTCAAATGAATATAAAGTGCTTGAAAGAGCTGAGCTCAGAGCGACCAAGAACAAATCCGGTGGGTAGCAGGGTGGAGGACTTGAACCCGAGACCACCAGATTTCAAGTCCAACGACCTCACCGAGGTGAGATCAGTGTTTCAAATAGTCACAACTTAGCCTCTCGAATGACACAGAGTAGCTGTCCATGGAAAAAGCACACAGCATGTAACCCCTTGTATATACATATTAGTTATATTTCCAGGCGATCATATCAGATATCAACACTTCAGAAATTCGATCACTTTGTCTACCTTTTGAATATTAACCACAACCTTTTTTTATAGTATTCTCTGGGTGTAAAAAAGATCTTATACCAAACTGACATTTGTAAAACTCTGAAGAGGTCAGAGTTTCCATGTCATCATCCTATGTGAAAAAACAAAAAACAAACACAAACACTCAAACACTCCAAGCCAGATAGAAGTTTGACCTTTCTCTCTTGCGAGATGTAGCTCATAGTTTGGAAGGAGTGGATATTGTATCATGGGATAGCTAGATAGAAGAAAAAATTCACTCGGTTAAAGACTTATTTTATGGCCAAGCACATGAATACACTTACGTGAAGAAATCTTCAATAGGTTTACCAATGTTTTCCACAAGAGAGTCTCTAAGGGACTGGTTCACACTCTTTCCGTTCTTCTTTTCCCACGTGCTTATTGCTTCTGAATTATTCGTGAGGACCTCAAGAAACTCATATTGCAACAGACGTTTGACAAAATCTTCTTCTAAGACACCTAGTTAACGTGGGAAGAAATTTAAAATATGTAAATGGACGACCCAATAACATCAAAAGCTTGGTTAACATTAAAAATTCTTACCCTTTGCCCCTTTAATTGATATTTCTCGGAAATACGATGTTAATCCGTTGATACCAGCTTTGCATTGTTCAACTGAACGTACCATTCCGACCAAAACGCCATACTCCATGTTCTTCCTGTATTGAACAAATGTTTCTTTGATTTCTCCGAATTTTTTCAGTAAATTTTCCAAGTCTTCGGTGCTGTTTGGTTTGAAGTGATAAAGACTGTTTTTCATTTCAGATCTAGTATCACACAGGGGCTGCCAACACCACAGATTTGGACCAAGGAGAAAATCACCCGCGTAATAATTGACATCGTACGGCGTTCCAAAAATGTGTTGCAAATAGTGCTTTACCTGAGCCAAAGCCTTCCTTTCGCGTGGTTTCAATTTATGCGATTCAAAAGTTATTGCATTTATTTCATCCAAAAGGGCCAGTGCTTTATCTGTAATAATCTTGATATTTTGTGGGGACGGGTCATAAGAGCGATATTTTGCTTGTATTTCTGCTGAAGACACTTTCGGCTTTGAAGAGATTTTATTTGGATGAAGCTTGTAATAGCTGTCTTGTACTTTCTGGAGGAACTTGTCCAACCCCTTGGTGATGGCCTCCTCCGAGTAGGAACATTTCTCTGTTAAGTTAAGAGATTTTCTATTCGATGTATTGCTGGAGCCCTCGGAGCATGATGCATCACCTTTGCTTAGGAGTACGATTCCAGCGATGAGAAAAGCAAGGCCAGTAATGGCCAGAAATCCTGCTAAAACCAACAAGTAGACAACACGCATCGTCTGGCACAGCGGAACACCTCTTAGCCAAATGATGTTGAGATACACTGAAGAAACTCACTGAGTGAAATAAAAATATACAACGCGGTAATGAAAATAATTTGTGATAATTGATGAATTGACTCTGCATGCAGGCTTCCACCCATAGACACCTTCAAAAAGTAAACTATGAAAACAAAAAAAGTTCCCTCTCGTGGTTGTATTCGGTTTGGATATTTCCCGAGCGGCGTGCATTAAATATATGCATCACCAGCGGGAGAAACCAGTATAAACTTAAAAGGAACATCAAATTCAAGCTTATTTACTTCTTAAGGGGTAATAATTCATTACAAGCCTGGGATTTGCATTTCAAGGGTCTCGCTGGGTACATTCAAATATGTATTCAACTCTAATTATCAACTTGTTAACTCGAATCATTTCGTTTGGCTTTCCTTTTATACCAAAAACTGTGAAAAATTAACAATAATAAAGGTTTATTACAAGGAAACGATAATCATTCACGGAGATAGATTATGCAGATTTGCTTCACAGATCATTTGTAAACAATGGCCAATTTATCTAGAAGCTTCTGCATGGATATGAGTTTACTTTCTGGTAGGCTTAAACATGTTTTACACATGGAGGACGACGCACAGCCGACCCAAAAATTGCATTTCACTATAGCACAATTTATTCTCGTCTCAAACTTTAGTTATATCACATATCTCTCGAACACCGAACGCATTTACGGTCCGCTACCTTAATAAAAATTATGCAGGGTGCTGTGAGTGACTTAGGAGGTAAACAAGTGAACAATCCAAATGGCCGATTAAAACAATAATTCAGTGAGTTTGTGGTAAGCGTTTTAAAAATTTCAAGTCGTTGATCTATTCTACATCAAACTTCCTAGCGTCTTTCAATAGTAATCGAACTGAGTTCGAGCAACGAAACCGAAAGCTGATAACTAATTCATCAACGACTGCGTGACTGTGTAAGCAAATTTGAAAAATCACTGTAATTTTACATCAGTCGCAACGATATCACAGTAAAACCAGCGTTTGTTTGCAACAATTTCCATTTTGTCGAGCACTGAGTTCAATAGATTCATAATTGCTTGGAATAGATAGTCAGTGATTTTTGCGAGAAACCATGATTGGAAAACACTACGTAAAATCTTAACTTCATTAAGTCTTTCTTCTAAACAACCGTGATCTTTCTAAAATATCGATCCAATTCTTGTGTAATTTTTAAGGCATGCCCCTCTTAGTATCCAATTTGTATTCTTTTCTCTGTGTGAATGTGGATAAACCTATTGGTGTTTTCTTTTGTTTAATGCGATTACCGATCATATCATTCGAAAAGGGCAAGGAATGAGAAAGCTACAATAATACTAAGGAATTCTGCACAGTTCTCTCCCATGTTAGCAACTTAAAAAGAGCCTTTGTTACTAATAGAATGTAAGAATGAATTTAGTGCATTATGAACCCTTAAAGATGAATCTTTCAACAGCTTTCAGTTGGAATCCGTCGCTCATGTTTTTGCTAAGTGCCACTGTTTCACTATGTTGTTCAATATCGTTACGAATCACCATACAGAATGAAGCTGGATGATGAATCAAGCTGAGCAGAAGAGGACGCAGTCGAGACCAAAAGTTAAGCATGCTGCAGTTGAAGTTTACCTTTTCGATGAGATCTTTCGTGGAATGGAATGGCAGAGAGGACAACGAATAGCAACTGCAGTAGAGTCAATGCATCCGAGACATTGGCCAGTCGCTCAAGCAGGTGGCGCGTAGAATATTCAAGTGCTAATTTGATACGACGTAAGCAGAACAATAACTCGATTGTTTCAGTGACAACTAACATATGTCACACCACATTGTGTTATCGTAAGACCTTTTTTGGTTTAACTCGCAACTGTTGTTTGTCGCTTCGCGTCACAAACCACCGCGCATTTGATTGAAGCTAACAAATCACGAGCAAGTCGTTTAATAGACCGTGAAAGAAGGCTCTCGAGGCAAACCTCAAAAAAAATTTATTAATTTTACGATGAAGAAACTTTGAGTTCCCGCGGCAAGATAAATTAATCCGATTGCCTTTGAAATTGAGCACAGCATATTTAATCTGACACGACAACCGATGGGTTTATTCAGCCAACATTCATGACATTGCGTCAATACTTGCAAGCCAAGTTATGCACTGTAAGTATTTGGGTCTAGCTAGTCATATGTCATTTCGGTTACTAAACGTGACAGTTGCAAGGTGCTGAAGCTCTGTTAGTACAAATATTCTCGGCACACAACACAGCAGGTCCTCGACTGATAGAGTATGAGTGTCAGAAAATCAAATCAGTCAGTGAAGTGCAGTAGGAAAGTCGATTCATTTAATAAGGAAGGCAGCAGTTGATGATGATGATGATGATGATGATGAGGATTATTATTATTATTATTATTATTATTATTATTACTATTATTTCTTTCATTTTTCTTTTTTTAAACGAGCGGCTCTCTTTTAATATGAGTAGATTAAGAGGAAATCAACATTAATTTCTGTTCGATAAGACGCAGTTTTACTGGGGACAGACGGCTAAGTTTTCCCCTTTTATCATTTTTGGAACCCGACACTGAAAAAATAGACCGAGGAACTGCGAAAATAATTATTGAAATGGGAAGACTGACGAGGACTCAGCCTGCAAAAATAAATGTGGATTACCCCGATTCTCACCGGGCTGAGTTCGTCAAACAATTTTCAATTCGATTTTTCATTCACTTGAATTTACCGGGAGTTTTGGATTTTAGGGGCTTATTGCTACTTTTAAAAAATAAACTTGGCATATCCTGTAAAAACATTCAATTTATTTTTCATGTGTGTCATATGCAAAACAATGAAACAAGTTTATTTTTCCGATTTTTGATTTGTATTTCACCATCGCAGTCGCGTTTGCATAAGAACATTGTGCCCTGAGGGAGGCCACTTACACTATAACAACTCTACCTCTAAAAGTGTTGGGTAAAAATATTCCAAAAAAGGTTAGGATTGAACAAAAACATTTCTCAATTAACTAATTAAATGGATATTTTGACATGAAGATTCACAGAACTTCTAGAGTCCACAAAATAAACAATGTCATTTTGGCCTTTTAAAGCCAAAGATGCACTGAAATTCATGATTTTAGTTTAACCTAGGAAAAAAAGCAATGTAATCTTACATTCCAAACATGAGAAGATTTGCATACAATGATGGAAAGTTATCTTTGGATAGGTGTCAGTAGTTTCGAGATCAAATTTTGAAGGAAAAAATGTTTAAAGTCAGCAAATTATTTTTTTAAAGACTCACACAGTTTCTTTGTGAAGAACTGACCAAGGCTAAAGTTTAAATTTTCATTTTGCTCTTTCCTGTAATCGTTTGTTCGTTCATTCCTGTAGCTTGTTTGCCTCTATATTGCGTATCATGTACTCTCTTGGTAGGAGAGAGACGATCACGAGCCTATTTCTCGAAAAGTGGCTAAAAACAGAGCCTGATGCGAATTGAGTGAAGAAGGAGGTTTAAATCGCCCGAACGGAAATATCACCACTGAACGAGCCCACATTGTCACATGTTCTAAAATGCATCCGTCAGTCTAACTATTCACCAGTTTGAAGCAAGCTAAGTTAAGTTTTCCTATCACTTCCATATATCATTCCATATAGGAAACTTGTAGAGAATTACACTATATTGCCTACCTTCGCAGTTTTCAGTTTTTGCCGATAACATTCTGATATTTACACGTTGGATGTCACCTACCAATTTTTGTTATAAAATTGAGTGAATTGCATTTTGTATGGTTCCATTTCAATTTTTAGGGATTACACCAAATTCCCCACTATGTTTATGTGATACTTTCACTTGTGATTCGTAAATACAGAAGTAAGTGAGGCGGGCATGTGATTATATGGTTAGAAATCCGCAAGAGAGCAGAGGAAATTAAATTGTGCTGGAATGGTTAATATTTGACTTATTTTGTGTTGACTTAAATTTCCCAATCTGCTACCTCTGTTTGCTCATGTTGACAGCTCTCCTGTGGTCAACAATAGAAACATGAAAGGTCTATTATAAGCCTACGATCCGAGGACATCTTTGGCAACCAAAAAATCTCAGTATGTTTGCTATATACATCAAGCTTTTCTATTTCCGTTGAAGGACATTTTTATCGTTGCCACGATGTTCGGCGCTTTTACGTTCCCGTTGATTTTATTCACAGTTATCGTATTGTTTTTTTAATTCAACCGAATTCATCCCGTACCACGGTTCGCAAACATTTCTTGGTTACGATTACTGGACGCGCCGGTATCCGTCCTTGGATTACTCAGATTGGAATGGCTTCTGGAATAATCACTACAGTGGTCGGACTCAGTATAAGCGAGCTTCCTCGGAGACGGCGGTACAAGAATGCACGGGCTGTCAATGTGATGATTTAAAGCAAGAGCTAAGATGTTTTGGTAGCCCTGGTATATTGTAAGTACACTTTGGTGTCTATTATTCTATTGTATTTTAAGCCACTCGGTGAGTTTATTTAATTAACCCTAACCTTTTACAGATAAAATGCTCGTGAATAGCACAGCATTTTGTAGTGAATGGCAGGAAATCGCGTCAAGATTTCTAACTTCAGTTGTTTGCCGACATAC
This sequence comes from Pocillopora damicornis, assembly GCF_964200805.1. NCBI lineage: Eukaryota > Metazoa > Cnidaria > Anthozoa > Scleractinia > Pocilloporidae > Pocillopora > Pocillopora damicornis. Next base: position 23,785,951 of record NC_142672.1, read on the forward strand.
TAGGAAACTGTGGCTACACTTGTTAAAATACCAAACATTAATCTCAGAGCCCTAAAAGCTTGGACGGCAAGAAAATTTCGGACTTGCAAATCTAATGAAGATCTCGCCAGCCTTAATCATACAGTATCAATGGAAAATTATGGGTTGAAACTTTAAAGGTCATGTTTGCTGACAGTGTTCTACTTCTTTGCGAACGCGGGCCTTAGAGAAACAAAGATTTGAGTTTCTGTTGTGAATAAAAATCGAACATTCGATTTTAAAAGACATTATGTAAGTTGACAGTGCTTACTTAGGTATTTGCCCAGCATGCATCTTGGATCGAGGGAAAGGAAAATCCGATAGCAAAACAGAGCAATTTAAGTCAGTGTAGGGACAACAAATTCAGTTTTTTGAGAACTCCCTCGCACCATTTTGCCTGTTTCCCTCTTGCCTCTCAAACGATCGCTAGGTACCTGATTTCAAGTTTCTTAATCAGTTAAGTTAATGAATTGATCTAATGAATAATGTTGAAGACAACAATTCTGACGTACCTGACTTTATCGCGACAAAATATTGCAGCTGGAGTTCTTGGACGTCTTGGTTAATTAAGCAACTTACTAGAAATTATTCTTTTCTTCATCATTTCTTTTTTTCATTAATAATACTCTTGTGCGCTTTCAAAACATGCTGGCGGGTTAAGCAAACAGATCACTACTCTTTAACGTACCCTCAGGTCTACTCATCTGAAATATTTGCGGAGTGCTTTTCGTTTGTTCAAGACATGACATTTCGATGAATTGTAAAAGAATTCCAACTTTCCCTAAAAGTCACTGACCTACGCGATTGTGGAATCTTGGACATTGGACGAGAAAAAGCACTTGGAAGGTCGCTATCAACACGGGATAATTGTCATCGAGTTGTTTTAGACGCAATGTCGTGTTCTCCAACGATGAAATCGCTACAAAAAATATTCATTTTATTGCCCATTTTATTTCCTAATCTTGTTGTGTCGGTGCCCAGTCATGGGACACAGACATTTCTCGGTTATTCATATTGGACGCAAAGATATCCCTCGTTGGGATACACTCTTGATGATTGGGAGGGACTTTGGAATAATTATAACGATGGGAGAAAAGGGTATCAACGAAAATATTCAGAAACCAGAGGTACAGGAGAATGTTATTATTGTCTTTGCGACGAAGTAACAGAAGAGCTTGATTGTCCGGAGTCACCGGAAAAATTGTGAGTCGACCATTCTGTCATCATCTTTTTCAAAGTTTTTTTCCTTTCCTCATTTTTATGATACAGCGTTCTGGCGCTCAGTAATCACGTATCAATGCCTTTGACGTATCCAGTTAAGGCCATGTGGCCATGAGTCTACGAAACGCATGCATTTTGGTAAATTTGATTTCAAGAAGTATAGAAAAGTATTTAATGAATTAATGATTTGCAAAAATATTTATAACTGGAAGTTTACAGCATTTTACACTCACGTTGTTATAACGTTACGATGAAATACGTTGTTCTGCATTAAATATCGTTCCCCCACTTTTCTAGAGGTCATTCTCTACGTAATATTATGATATCGCTCTGAAATCTAGGCTGAAACGTATCACATTATTAAATAACCCTGTAAGAATTTCTGTGAAACATTCGTTAGTCACCCAGTTAATATCAGAACGCACGTGTTCATTATTGCTCCGGCAGGAGGCTTTAAAACACGATTTCATCTAAATTTAATTTTTGACCATTACTGATAATTATAGATTAGTTTTTGCTTGGTAACTATGCGTATTTAAAGATGATCCTTCATGTTTCATTTATAGATTTCAAATTACCTCTGGCGTGCCTCAGTGTTAATTACCATAGTAAGGCGAACGAAAATTTATAGCTTACATTAACACGTTCTTAAATTTCTGTTTCGTTACAGGACTGTACGAAACAAAGTCATAAGAGTTGTTAGGAATGGTCAGTTACCAAGGAAATTGAAGGAAATGTAAGAAGTATTTTTAGAGAGACACGAAAAAAACTTAAGTAGGCGAAAGTGGCATATTAAATTTAGGAAGCACGCTCAGATGTTGGAACAAATTTCACAAAACGAATTTTCAATGATGAGGCGATGATTAAGAAGTCGTGATTCTTACTGCGTCATTCCTTTGTTTTCTTGTAGACCCTATACTTTCACATGTCTCTTACCACCTACAGTAGGAGTATAACCAGCCAACTCTCAGGGAAGCCTGACGAAATGCTGCAGAATAACCTGCAAATGTCTAGAGTTCCATCGGGGGGGGAGAGACCATAATCTTAGTCGCTTTGCGCCACTTAGCTTGTTTTAGGGATGGCCCTCCCTTGTTCGAATAGTCTATATGGAGAAGGTTGAATTATAGATTTTAAACGGAATATTTGGCCCTATTGCCAACCTTTTTGCCAAAATATTTAATCTAACCAAAGGATAGGAAGTATGATTAACAAACATTTCTGTGTTTTAAATTTCTGAGGCAATATCCTTATCATGGAAATTTTTTAAAAATTTATCGAATCGTTTTCTCGGAAATTGTACGCAAGCTTTATATCGGACTCATTTTATTCACAGAAACATATGCCAAAATACTAAAAAGAACATTTATCATTTCTTTTTTGCGTAGCAAAATTTTTAATTCTCAGCTGAAAGACATCGAAGAAGAAGCATTTCACAACTTGACGGAACTTCAAGAATTGTAAGTGTTTGTATCCGTGAAACTTAGCAAAGTTATAGGAGGTAAGAGAAATTAGTAGAGTACAGACTGCGGGAAGATGAAAATTTAATTCATATCTTTTCCATTGTATATGTATGTAACAGAAATCTGGCTATGAATAACCTCAACGATTTTCCGGACTTGTCCACCAACACAGCCTTGCAAGAGTTGTAAGTGTAACTCAGTTGAAGCGTGGGATGTTGTATTGAGGCTCGTGTCTTTCTTCATTCATTAAATTCGTATCCTTGTTTATTCCTTGGTTGTTTCGTGTAATCTAATGGGATGATTTTTCCTTTCAACTATTTCTTTACTCATTTATGTATTCATTCCTTCAGTAACCTATTGATATGTTAGCCATTCTTAAACGTTTGTTTTGTTTGCTGATATCAATTGGATGTCATGCTGAGAACGTTTTTTTTGTGTTTTTTGGTTTTTGTTTTTTGTTTTTTCATTCTATTCAGAGTTTTATTATTCTAATTAATTTTAAATGAATTACAATTCAGAGATGTATATCAGAACAAGATAAGGCTTTGGCGCCACAATTACACTGCTTTGCCCAAGAATTTAGAGAAGATGTAAGTTTACATAGTTTGCTGAATTTGAAAAGACATCCACTGCACTTTTTCTAATTCCGTATAATTGTACTTCCTTACTTCTTTATCTTGCAGAATTCTCATTGACAACGAGTTTGACTGGATCCCTGAAAGGTGGTTTGATCTGCCAAATTTGAAATACATGTGAGAAAGCTGAGTTGTCCTCTCTGTCAGCATGGATCTCGATTCTTTATAATGTTCCTGTTGCCTTTATTGTCTTTTCATGTAGTTTAGTCCTCCTTCAGCAGGATATGGCTATTCCTGAATTTTTGTCCTCTGTTTCTATTACTATGTAACAGAATTCCACATACTGTGCTGTTAAGATATTGTTCTAGTCACTATGATTTGGAGTGTAATGATAATAGCTCGCAATTGATATGTATTTGCTTGATTTTCTGTCCTTTCTTCATTCTGTTTCAGAGCTCTGAGTAAGAACAAGTTAAAACGGTTTCCAGGAGCTGCTTTTATTAACTGTAGATCTTTGGAATACCTGTGAGTAAGGTTTCTAAAACACATTATTTCTATTGACTATTTTTCCACCGCTATCAAAGTACGATCTATTTACACATTTCAACATTTCTGTAGTGGCAAATTGTGTAGACGTGTAATCTATAACTTTATAGCAACAAGAAGAAAGAAAAGTCGTTTCCTACAATCGGTGACATATTTTAAGTGCGTTTGTTTGTCTCTTGGATTGTTTCTTTGCTTTCCTTGTAACAGAAGTAGTGTAGGGACTTACCACCAGCTTGCATGCGCGAAAACGTGTCAAATTTTGACCCAAATTAAGAGTCCAACAAACAAAATAAGTGAGGAGAGCAGACCATTTTCCCCTACTTTTGTTTTCTGACTGGCAAATGTTATGCTATTTTTATTGTTTTATCTTGAAGATCCGTTGACTACAACGAAATAACGTCAATCACATCTCCCAATCTGCAACCATTTTATGGAAATAATTCTCAGCTTCTACATTTGTAAGTAATATACTGAAAAAAATTTTCCGTCAAATGTTATACGCTTGTTTTCGTTATTCTATCTTTTATCTATCTATCCATCTATCTTTCTACCTTTCTATCTTTCGATATTTCGATCTTTCTATCTATCTATCTGTCTACCTATCTATCCATCTTTCTACCTATCTGTATTTCTATCCTTCTATCTCTCTATCTATCTATTTATCTATCCATTTATCCATCTTTCCATCGATCTATCTATCTACTTATTTATCTATCTATATATCTATCTTTCTATCTATCTATCTATCTATCTGCCTATGTATCTAGCTATATTTCTACCTATCTATATATCCATCTGTTTATCTATCTATGTATGTTTCTATCCTTCTAGCTTACTATCTATCTATCTATCTATCTATCTATCTATCTATCTTTCTATCTATTTATCTATTCATTTCTCCATCTTTCTATCAATATTTTCCTCTATCTTTTTATCAGTATATCTATCTATCTTTCTATCTATCTATATTTCTATCTATCTTTCTGTCTATCTATCTTTCTATATATCTATTTATTTCTGTTTCCATTTATCCATCTTTCTATCTTCTTCTCTATCTTTCTATCTTTTTATCTTCCTATTTATCTATCTATCCATCTATCTTTCTATTTATTTATTTATCTATCTATCTATATATCTCTCTATATTTCTATCTTTCCATCTTTTTATCTAGCTATTTACATATCTATCTTTCTATCTATCCATTTATTCATCTTTCCATCCATTTTTTCTCTGTCTTTCTGTCAATCTATCCATCTATGTAATTTTGCGAGTTCAGACATACATGACTAAGCGCACGCGCATTTCCTAATATATTACAGACGGAAAAGTATCAAAGGCCATTAATTTATTTCAGGAACTTGAGCAATAATGCTATAAGCAGCATAGCCTCAGAGGCTCTACAGCATCTGATTCATCTGCAAGTTCTGTAAGTACATAGTTACCTGAGATTAGGCAGAATGAGAAAAGAAGGTTTGTGAAAAGGCTCTACAGCATCTGATTAATCTGCAGGTACTAGGCGGAATAGGACAGGAGGGCTTGTGAAAGATACAATTAAGTTAGACCTTCTGAGATACGACGAAACGTTTTGAGTAGTTGCCGTTAGCTCTTTTTTGTATTAACCAAACTGAAAGAAAAGATCGTGTATCTGATGCAAATGTTAAAAGTTACAAGTTTGATCTATTTGCTTTTTTGTCTGTCAGGGAATTACATGATAATGACTTGGAACTTATTGGTCCGAAGGTTTTCTACAATATACCAGAGCTACTGCATCTGTGAGTTCAGTTTATTCTATTGAGACTAAAACATGTGTATGTAAAGCAATAGAGCAATAAATCATGAGGAGAGATTGACTTAAAATACAACAATAAGAACACGCTTTATAGTTGCTTTGTTTTTGTTTTTTGGTCGGTCATTTTTCGAAACAGTTGATGTCTATTTTGCTTGCCTTACAGAGACCTATTGGGCAACAAGCTAGAGACCATCGCTGGACAAGGATTTAGCCCTGCGTTCCAGGATCTTCCCAAACTAAAATGCTTGTGAGTTTAACGAACCCCTATCCTTTAACACGCAAGGAAAACTCGACACAGAGATAGTTGTCATCCGATTTGTAACCTGACTAGGATAGCCCTTGATAACGTTCTTAATTTGAAAACAAATTAAAAATCTTATTGAAGTGGTGGATGTAACGAGTGCCTTATTTAGTGACCCATAGCCTTTCAAACGCCAAGCCTTACGAGGTTATCAAAGTTTAAGTTTACAGCCAACAGTTTAATCATTACCGTAAAGGTGTATCTTCTTCATATTGCATTAAATAAAGATTTGATTTCATTCGACGTTGCTGTCCAAATTGTCTTAAGGCGATGGCTAATGTTGGTGAGGTTGTTTATTGTTTCTTTTCCCTTTTTTTTCTCCCAGGGTGCTAATGGGACAGGATCCCAAAACACGTCACGTGATGTTTAACTCATTTGTCAATCTACCTACGTTGGAAGACTTGTAAGTATATCTTGCATCTTTACAAGTATTAAGTAGATAATTCTCGAAATATTCTGTGTTCTGAAACCTGGAAAGCGACGATATACCGGTTAATTTTCCTTTCGTTCACATTCATTTTTTTTTTTTTGCTCTTTTGTTTCTTCACCTTTAATCGTGTTTTATTGTTGCCCCTTTTTGTTTGCTTAGGACGCCACTAAACGAAACAAAAACTGAAAAACAAGAAACCAAAGTCTTAAGTCAGTGTTGTAAAAAAGGTGAATAAAATGTTTATTTTTTCTCGTAGATGGCTGAACAACAACGGATTTCGAACATTTCCACATCCATCACTATCCTACGAGTTAAGACCTGCTTTAAAGTTTCTGTAAGTGTTCACGTTGTCATTAAAAAACATTTCGAAGGAGTCTGTTGAGAAAAATGATCAATAAATTGTCACCGGACCGATTATTTCCATGGCGTAAAAAGTACCGCGTTTTGATTCCTTGGAGCTAAATTTAAGACCAACTTTGTTATATTTTATAAAGGGGGGACTTTTCTAAGGAAACTGTGTTTCTACATATGTAAGGCGGTATAGCAAGATAATTTGATTTTATCAACTGAGTTGATAATGTAAATTGGCCACCCAAGGAGTTTCTATAGCTGATGTTTCTTTTGCAGTGGCCAATTTACGTTATCAGCTCAGTTGATAAAACCAAATTAGTTTGTTATATTTCGTTGCACATTTTAATTGGCGAAAGGCCTTTTTTCCAGAGCCTGTCAGTTCTGTAGCTCGACTAGGTTTCACCTAACTAACCATATTCTTAGGCATATGGAAAACAACGAAATCGAGTCGCTACCAAGTTACGATAAAGACGACTTCCCGCCTGACTTGGAAAATCTACATGCGTAAGTAGCATATCATAACCTCTTTTAAAAAGTAACTTTTTGAGTTTTAGACTCGACACTTGCTCTATCAGTGATGTTTTCAATTGCTTTCTAGTGTTCTCAAAGCGAAACACAAACCATTCGAGAACACGCCGAACTTGGAAAAACTGTAAGTATGCTTCTTTGAGACTTGCGCACCTTCGTGTGTAGATTTCAGCGAAAAAAACTGCCTGGACGTATCGATGTCGAGTGGTTATTTGGCATTCATTAATCTAAGGGAATCCTGGCGAATGCAACGGAAGTAAACACACGATGAACAAGCCTCAGTTCAGAAGTTGCTGTATCGATTTAACAAGTTACTGGTATTAAAAACCAATAAACAAACAACTAAGGAAATAGCGATGTCTGCATCTTTTTCGCTTTAATTGTTGTCTTTGTTGTTGTCGTTGAGCTGCGATTGTTTTCGTTATGTTTAACTTGTTTCGACGCTGAAATAACTGCCTCTTCCAGGTTTCTTCATTCAAATCGCATTCTTCGCATTGCAGAAGATGACTTGTGGATGTTAAGCAAACTGAATGAACTGTGAGTTAATGATGTGAGATAAAGTTCAAACTAGTACAAATCCGCCAAATAATATTTTCCGAATATTTTCAGTGTTGACGTGATGGGACGTACCCATTAGGATCTTCCAGTAACTTCAATCTTATCATTCTTTGCATATGTAGTGCGAATTCTGGTTCATCGATGAAATTTTGAAACAATGATGATTATGAGTATGTTAATTAGATTTTGATTAACTCTATTTCCTTTATCTAATTACCAATTTTTTTCAATTTTTATTTAGTTTCTTGAGCGCTAATAAACTGGTGAATTCGAGTGTACATCCGAATGCTTTTAGGAATCTCACAAGATTAACAGTTTTGTAAGTAGTTTGTGACTTTAATCAAATAACTCTGTAAAAAGTAGTAAGAACATTTAGAAAAAAAATTGCAGGAGAATATCAGGCTAAATTTTAAGTATTTAGTGTGAAACTGATACGAAACTCACCTTTCATTCCTTCCATATTTGAGTTTGCTGTACAAAACCTCAAGTCATATGCATTTCTCCCTTTTTAGGCATCTTGATTGGAACAAGTTTCATTATGTTCCTTTTGCAATTCAAGGGAAAAGCCGACTTCCATCGATTGATAGCTTGTAAGTTTACAAAATAACGTTTATCACTCGAAATTTTGCCGCATATCATATTATTAACGAAGGGGGTATACCCTTCTTTTCATCAGAGATTTAAGGGGAAACAGCTTCACATACATTCTGAAGGGGACGTTTTCCGAGCTGGACACCATCAGATACCTGTAAGTATAGAGAGTTTATTTTTTCTTAGGAAGTGTGTTGTCCGTTTGCTTAGGAACTGAATTCTACGATTTTGTTTTATTCCCTTAACTTACCGCTTAAGCCTTACAGTTAAGCTCCATTAATTTTTCCATCGACAGGCAAATGAAATCCAACGAAATCGTCACCATAGAAAATGGTGCCTTCAATGGCAATATCAAGCAGATGTAAGTGTCTTCTATTACTCTTTTTCATGAAGGTGAAGTTAGAGAGACCTAAAGGACATCAGTGATGAGGCAAAGCTACTAGGTGATGAATAAACAGTGAAGAACAATCGTAAAACTCGTCGTCCATGTTTCCATCCAGTAACAGGGAGGCTTTTACTAGAAACATTTTTGGGAGCCTCAGATCAGTATTTCCACGTTGTATTGTCCATAAGTGGTATGGACAAAATTTTGCACCATTCAAGGTTGATATTACGCATTGACATGTCCCAAAACTAAGAAGATTAGATCATGAACCAGATATTAATTAAATTGTAGATGTAGGACTATATGATGGTATTCTTATCCCATGCATTTAATAACTAGTGTTTCTTTACGTGTTTGAATTGCTTCCATTTTAGACACATGGCGGGAAATCGCTTTAACTTTAAACATGAGAATCAGTTCACAAACCTGACTAAACTGACTCAGTTGTAAGTGTCATGTAATCTTAGTACAAAAAATATTTAACTAAATCAAAACAAAGCTTGACTGCTTAGAAATACAAGACATAAGGACGATAAAAGTTTCAAGATGTGCTAAGGTAGAGTTATTATATTTAGAATAATTGAACCGTGAATCAATACATTCCTAACTTTTTTTTCCAACATATAAATATTATTTTTTGTTCTAGGGAGTTGAGGGGGAACCAAATCAGTGCTATCCCAGACACAGCCTTTCATGGACTTACGAGTTTAACTTGGCTGTAAGTATAACAAGTTACTTTAAACATGCGACTGTAAGTTCACCACTCCTGAACTTGACCCTATGACCCTTGACCCTTCTTTACTTTTGTTGTCTTTTTTGTGTGTGTGTGTGTGCGTTTGTGCGCGTTGTATAATTTGTGTTATTTGGTGTTTTATCTTTTACCTTGTTGGTTTACAACATCGCATGAGCGATTGCAGTAAAAGAGTTATGTCGAATCACATAAGGTATAATAGACCTAACAGAAGGGCACTCTATCGCAATTTGGGAATTGGTTCTTGCAGTAATCGAAATATTCCGTCTGTTTGCACAAAGTGCCACATAGCGATGTTTCGACACAAGATGGTATACAAAGCGTACTTGTTCAATGCATTTCTCTTTTCAGTGACCTTGGTGAAAACCAAATTGGGCGTATCCTGAAAATTTCCTTCCGGGACCTTGTCAATGTGGCCACTTTGGATTTGGATCAAAACGAAATAGCACTCATTGAAGACGGAACTTTTGCAGGAGTAAAAGGGTTCAGTCGCCTGTAGGTGGATTGCCCAGAGCAATATAATTGTGTGTCGTAAAAAATCGGAATGTATTGCCTTTGCTTCACCACGCTCTGTGACTGGTTTACAAAGTTCGCGCCAGTCTCTCAACCAATCAAATGCAAAATTGAAACTAATCGAGGTTTAGTCGCGCAGGCAGTTGGTTGGTTTCTAGATCGAGCTCTTATTGGCTCCTAATTACATAATCATTTCTTTTGATTGGTATTATTTATTATCTCTAAATATCATTCAACTGAGAAATAATCGATTTTTAAGGCAGACAAAAAACTAGAGATATGTGAGAATAAACCAAAAAGGTAATAATGATGGTTAAGGATGGCGGGGATTAGGATAGATATAGGTTTATAGAATTGAAACACATTTCTCAGTCTTCACCTAAGTGCATTACATTTTACGGCTTATCGTATACACCCACCTTGAAATATGTAGTATGTGGTTCGATGTTTACATGAATGTTTTTCTTTCGCTGGTCGTGCCTTAATCAACTGCAGAGGGGCTAATGCTCGAAACCTCAACTTTTTAAGCGCTTTACAGAGGCCTATTTACATCATCAAATCAATTGATAAAATCTTCGTAAAGGGAAGCTACTGTCAAACTAAGCAAAACCGAAAAAATATATGAGGGCAGGTGACTGGAACATCACTCTCCTCCTTTCCCAGAAAACTCCAAGATAACCAGCTCACTTCTCTGCCAAATGGTGGCGACTTTCATAACAAACAGATGAATAACATGTAAGTAACATTATTTTTTCCCTCATTAACAAAATGCTCTACGCATATCTTGTGATCACATCCTTGCTGATCAAATGATACCAGTTCGACGTTTTCTTCTTCAGTAAATAGATTCTTCACACACTTTTACCCTTTTATTTTTTATTTCTCACATATTACAAGATAGCAAGATAGATAGCAAATGCTAATCGAGGCGGGTCAACTTTTATTTTTATTAGTTTTCCATTTTTTTATTTTTTTACTGATTACATTTAATTACACTGGAAATAAAACGGAAATGAAGAAATATAACATAAAAGGACGAAAAGATACGCAAAAAAAAGGAAAATGGCAGATATTCATTGTAAAGGAGGAAAAGTCCTAGCGTTTCTAAGTGTACGAAAATTATTGTGGAACTGGTTCAATTTGATTCAGTTTTGCTGTGTTTGACTTTTAGCATTATCTCATCAGGCTCCATATAAGGATCTTTAGTTTCTAGAATATTGAGAAGAGCTCTTTTTGTTTCTTTTTTGAAGGATTTCTTTGCCAAATTTTTGTATTCATTAGGCATCTCATTCCAGACTTTGACACCAACACGTGAAAAGGCTTTTTTTTTTGTATTTTAAGCCTAGAGTACTTAACGCTAAAGATTTGTGACGTTGATGAGCGAGGATTATATGTATGGATGTTTGAAGTTCTCGTAAAAAGTTTCGTGATGTTAGAAGGTGCACTATTGTTATGAACATCGAGCATTAATTTACATACAGCTTCATTATATAAGAAGGAAATAGGAAGAATTTTCGCATTTACAAATAAGGGGATTGCATGTTCTTTTCTATCAACAAAGTAGATTAGACGTAATACTCGCTTTTGGAGCACAAAAATTCTCAAATGGCTAATAAATGAATGTTACGATTTAAATATGCTCGTTCTTCAATGGGCAAGACTGAGAGTGTATTTGTGTGTATTTCATCCTAATTGTTCAATTTCTTCAGAAACTTCTCAAAGAATAGAATAACATCGATCGCAAACGGAACCTTTGTAAACATCAGATGCATCAGCGGTGGCTGCGGTAATAGCAGAAGCAGTAGCGGGACCATATGGTAAGTGAGAGAGATAGTTGACTCAATAACGTAGATAAAGCCAAGACATGTTACGTTTCTGCAACACCGTTAACTTCGATGACCTTTTTTTGACTCATCCAAGCCAATTTCTCCAAACTACAGTACTTTGCAATTGTATTCTAACTCGCCCGGCCTTTTTCTTATTTTTTCTGAGATTCATTTTCTCCTTAAGTAATATGTTCATAAATCATTTTTTCTTGGAAAAATCGGTGGTCTCATAAAAGAAAAGTACGTGAGAGAAAAAATGGACGCACACCTCTGGATTGATCATGCAACTTACTAACTGTAACAACTGAATGCATGAGCTAGTCATTAATGAGACACACAATATGCTAGCTGGATTTCCCATTTCTACCTATGACAGCCACGTTATGATCCGTTTTCCGTTCAATAGAGCCGCAAATAACAAAAATGTAACAACTCAAAACAAAAACCAAGAAATGAACTTTTAAAAGTTTGGTATTCTAACTAAAATTGTGAAACTTACCAATCCCTTAGGAAATTCCGAGAAAACGAAATAGTGTCAATTGACAGCGGAGCATTTCAATCATTTGATGGTCGTGCTTGTACTCTGTAAGTATAGAAGTACTTTGATATTATGCTAAGTCGACCCAGTATTTCTAGGACTCAAGCTCATTACATGTACCAGGCTTAATAAATGTCATTGTGCCATCATAATACGACGCTATCCATTGAACTATCTACCGACTCAATCCTCAGCCAGATGGCTCGGGGTTTCTTGCTTTTTCTTCCCTTAGAATAAATAGTTCAGCGACAGGCAACTGCCTTTAGTCTTTGCTATTCAGTTGCAATTTGAAATACTAGGATTAAAACAATCATTCGACACAGTCGACACGGTGGTAAAATCTATGGAAATTTCTCATAATCTAAAGGTCAATCCAGCATCCCCAGCCAATCCCATGACCTCTCCTTATACTCTTCGTTTTCCCAAGAATAATGGAAACTGACTAACCTATAGGCTTATTTAACACAGCCAGAGCGAAAGGTTACAGCGTTTTAGAATGGCCTTTATTCTCGCCACCATTGGTTTCTCATTTTATCTTTTCCTTCCTCGCATAGAGAATTTGGAGGGGCAAGCAAGAAATACAATTTGCTGAAAAGTGTCGATTCTGGAGCATTTGATAATGTGCAGGCATGCTATATGTAAGTATTGCAGAAAGATTCTCATTTCTCGCTATTTTGTTGCCTTTTCTTTTTGATGATTGGTTTAGTGCACATATTAGACTTTTTATTTCACACAATTTTTGTTTAAGTCTTTTCTTTCTTTTTTCCTTTCTTAGAGACCTTAGCAACTTAGAGTTGAAAAAGATTGCTTCTGAATCTTTCAGGGATGTTCGTGTTAGCTTTGATTTGTATGTATCATTAATTGAAACCTAAATGAACGAAATAGACTTCCTTTCATTTGTCAGTAGTGTCAATGGCCAATGATTTGCAAAAGAATCATTGATATTCTGGCAAGGTTGACTGATATATCAACAATAGTTTCCATTTGGCGCGATATTTGACTGATTATAAAGTCCAATTATTCCCGAGTTAAGACGAAGAGACAATAACTATTAGACAACACTCGCAGCTTTTCCTAACCATTTAGATTAAATAGCGAGATCAGTGGTAGAGTCTTCTGAACATTAGTGCCTGGGTGGTAGAATACGATGATTGCATTAAAACACCAAGTCACGATCCTTGACTAACGAGAACACGAGCATCTCCATAATGACTCGAATATGCCAGTTATGATTAAATTTCGATACGTAAATATATTTAAATCTAATCCTTCCCTGAAAAAAAGATAGGACATCTCATTTAATATGAAATATCGACACAAGCTACTGTCGCTAAGGTATTTACTAATCCTTTTTACCTCCATAGAGAAATGAATGACAACGAGATACGAACTGTTGAAGAAAACGCCTTTCTAAGATTTAACGTCAGACACTTGTAAGAATCATATTGTGGATCAACTGTGTAGCAAAATGAACTCATTTATTCAGCAACTGTAATTTTTGCTTACAATGAACTTGGTATATGTTTTTCTTTACAATAGGATGCTTCAAAACAATGCTATCCAAGCAATCACAGAGAAGATGTTTGGAGACAGTGGTTCCACAATAAGAGCAATACTGTAAGGTCCATCACGGCAGGTGTAGCAAGGTTCATTGGTAGAATCACCCTGACCAAAATTCGCATAAATAAGTTTCTCTCAAAAGGACTCCCTTTATTGCGAAATTTCTGCCCTTAAATAGCGGTAAATGGAGAATCTCTGAAATCTAGATGACGTGCTTGGCATAATTTATGCTTGCATAAACGATCATCAAAGCTGTCAATGGCAAAGTCAAATTCTTTTAAGGCTTACAATAAATAAATAAATGGTTTTAAGGGAGCTCTAGTAATAAAACTGTTACACAATTCTTCGATATGGCGCGTCTTTCCTAATTACTCCTCTTAAAGACTCAAGTTTCGACGGTAGAAAGCTAAGCCTTGTATGTTAAAAAGGCCCTATTTTCCACTAAGTTAAATCTCTCCGGAACAAGTTTTCGCTCTGAACGTGCTGTCTGGTGATGATAATAAGTTATATAATAAGCTCAGTTATGCACGCATTCTGATTGGTTTTCACTCATGATCTTTTGGAGGACAGACGTATAGATGACGTCATCATTAAAACTTTTTTTCCGTATATTTTAAATTCTTTATTATATAAAACAAATAGATTCCAAGTTGCCGTGCGTCTCTTCAGTGATAGATCACAGATGACGCACGGCAACTTGGAATCTATTTGTTAAATATACTGGACTAGGACACCTGAGAATGCAGGGACACATGCACCCCAAATATTGTTCTTTGCCACTCAGAAGCTCAAGTAACGCTTCGGTTTGTTCTTAGGGATCTCTCTCACAACGAAATCCAAACCCTTCACGAGGATTCACTTAAAGGAGTCAAAGTCAATGGGCAAATGTAAGTGTTCGAGGAAGCCACCCACATTTACTGTTTGCCATAAACTACTTCTATATGTACATACATGTTTCTTTTAACTTAACCAAATAGGATCCGATTCAAACCTCGAACAATGCGTGGATCCTTTTCATCTATTTTGCTTGTTCTTACAGACGGCTCAGAAACAACAAGTTAGTTATGTTTCCAGCAAAGGCTTTGGAGAAACAAGACCCAAGGGTCCTGTGAGTTCGCCCTTTTAAAACCTAATATGATAACTTGTTTGAAAGAAAATGCATTACCTTTGACATCTCTGGAAGAAACTCTGTTCGAACCTGAAAACTTGAAAATTTCGAGGTAGTCGCACAACTTAGTTTGCTGTTTCAGATATTGTATCCCTCTTTCATTTTCACATTTACTGTCATCATTTAGCTCTATCCGTCCATCCATCCTTCTTTCGATTATGTTGTGAACAATAAAATGTTAATTTATTTATTTGTTCCTATGATTCAATCATTCTCAGAGAACTGCGCCATAACCAGATTCCATCCATTCCTGTTGGTTGGTTAGATCCATTTCAAAACCTCCGACATTTGTAAGCATTTAATTCAGTTTGACTTCCCGTTGTGACGACTAATTACTGTTCAAATCAAAGATGGCATGCACTAATTGATTTTGTCTTCTTTATTTGGGTCCATTGCTGTTTAGTTTTTAGTTTTTTTGTCCGAAACCATTTAAGTGGCAAGAACAATGATGAAGTTAAATATCATTACCGTAGTTAAGTCATCTGGTGAAATCATGCGAGCAAAACGTGAAGTAAATTCTTTGTTTGTTGTTTTTTTAGGTTTCTACCGGACAACAATATTGCTTCCGTGGAGGCTAACGTCTTTAGCAAGCTAAAGAACCTCGAGATATTGTAAGTATTTGTCATCTGCAGTTGTCGATGCTTTGGGGAGTCGCCTAAGCCTAACTAGAGCTATCGTATTACAGCTCCATGCCAAAACGCGTGGAGTGGTTTCATTGAAAAAGAGGAAGGTAATTCAGTGAAGAAATATCATAGAGGCATCCAATGGCTGACCTCACGTAACTGTTTTATCATTTAAGAGAACTTCAAGACAATAAAATTAGCGTGATTGAACCAGGAGCATTCAATGGCCTCGACAGTGTGAAAAGATTGTAAGTAATAACATAGCCGCATAAGTGTTACTGTACTGAGTATAACTTTATACGTGCGTCTTGTTCTCACTACCTAGCATTTAATTATCACCACCTGAGCTGGATTAGCCGTAAGTTTTATTTTCCTCATGTTCGTTCATTACGTACAAACATCGTCGACCTCTTACGATGACAATTTTCGTCTTCGCAGGTATTTATATGACAACCAGATTGAATTTTTACCTACATTCCCTGCGATGAAGCTTCTTGATGATTTGTAAGTTATTCTGTATAGATAGCATAAATACCAGAAACGATAATAATAAAAGTGACAAAAAAATAACAGACTGAGCTACACAGCCTAGTCCACGCCCGCAGCTTCCGCTTAGGATGATTCCCCTGACCTTTGCGATACCGGTGCAGAGCTCTACCAACTGAGCTTACAAGCCAACTGGGAGCTGGTCATATTTTGGTTCATAAGAAACCCATCTAGTGATCAATAAATGACGACTAAAATGTGAAACCATGTGTGTGAACTGCGGATTAATAAATGAGAGGTCATAGGTTCAACTCTGAAAGTAGTCTTCATTACCACAAAGATCACTCTCATTTTTAAGAGCCTTTTGTCACTTATAACGTAAGCTTTGGCTACTGACTATTTATTGCGTATTTCAATTTCCCGCAGATCTCTAAAAAATAATCTTATAGAGAACATCGGGCAGGACTGCTTCTCTAAACTTCCCAATTTACAAACACTGTAAGTAGCAACACAGCTGAAAATGTTGAAGTTACTGTCATGAGTAATGTTACCCTGTGCCCCTCTGTTAGTGGACCAAGGATATCATTTTTCAAATTATTAATCAATACTTTTTACTAATATCGAACGATAATTTATTGATTTCATTTCAGTAATCTTGCAACGAACACGTTGGCTTGTGACTGTAATGTTTATAACTCTCTTACTCCGGTTATAAACACTCTCACTTCTACAAAAGCTGCTCTCTGCCAATCACCTTCTCAAGTAGCAGGAGCCAAATTCTACCCGAAGGGATCATATGAGAGCTTTTATCGCCAGCGATTTCTCTGCAGTAAGATATCTAAATCATAAAGTCCTTGGTAGCAATTTTTGGGGAATAGAGCGAGAGATCGTTCGCGGAAATGTTTTTTTCTTCTTCTTTGTAAGCATATAAATGCCTGGTAAGCAATGTAAATAGTTATTTTCAAAACTTAAGTGAGAAAGACTCGATGAAATGAACTTCCTTAGTTTTCCTTCTAGTGGGAGGATATACAATGGAGAAGTTTCTAATTCATGAGAGTGACATTACTCGCAGCACGTAGTGCAATGGAAATCGGCTTCAATTTTGTTCGAGACTTATCGACATAGTATCTTATTTGCCCCTGTTCATCGGAGTTCTGTATTTGATTAGTTTCCTCACCGTTTTATCTTATAGATCCCGTTAACGTATCAGCATCAGCCCCTGGTGATTATCAATTGAACGTCACGTGGGACAGGCCGCATGAACTTCACTCGTTTATCAACTTTACAAAGAACACCACAACACTGAGCACGTGGGATGCTGTCAAGGTGATATCATTAATTATAACATATTTCCACTCCTCCATGCGCCTGATATAGTTTTTAGCCTTTTCTTGATACCCTAAGAGTTTCAAATTTCATGCACTTTTTCTCTTTAAGTAATTGCTATACTTAGTTGGGTTATTTTTGTTAGCGACAAATTAAAGTATTATTTAGAAACCTCTGTTGTATTTTTTTGTATAGACACTAATAATAATCGTGGATTAGTAAAGTGCTTTCAATCCAGACCAGGAATGGATATTTTTGTCCTGGTGTAACAAAATTCAGTGTTGAATTAAAAGTACGAACATCGCATGCCAGCTTGGCTCACAATTCTGATTTGTAGTAACTCGTTGCTTTCAATCAAATGGTTGCGACTTATCTGCCTTATCTTCACATGGCATCCGAACCATCCGTTTATTTTTCTAGCATCGAACTTTATTAACTTGTAAGAGAGTCCTAATTTAATAGTTGTGTTTGGTCGTTTTAGATTCAAAGTGTGAAGTATTCGGTCACTTGTTTAAGTGACGATGCTCCGACTTTGACGGGCACTTCGACGAAAAAGTTCCTCCTGTTTACTCAAGCCGACGGCGTACGAGCTGGGACCGATTACACCTGTCATGTGACTATGACTGTATCTGCTCACAATGGCACTTATTTAGGAGGGGGTCCCTTGGGAGCCTTGTGGACCAGGACGACACCAAAAAGCGAAAAAGTCTCGATAACAACCGTAGAGGGCAAAGGTGGGCTAGTTAGTGACGTTTGGTATACTGGTTTTGTAGCACCTGTACTTCAAGGTTACATTTTCATAACTTAACTTTTAAATGGCTAGGGAACAGATTTAAACAGACTAAGACACAATATAAAGATCCAGGTAAAGTGTCTTTAAGCAAATCAAAAACCAAACCATGGCTCAATTAAAATTGTAATTTGCCAATACATGAACTGAAAAACTTCATGAAAACTACTCAACTGGAGATTACCCCATGCATATGTTGATCATGATAATATCTTTGGTTTACCCATCTTCCACCGATGGTGATGAATTAAAAGTAACTTTAAAGATGCTGACCAGTATTAACCTCTTCCTTGTACCTTCGACCATGTTCAACACTAATCAATAACAACAACAACAATTATGAGAAGATTAACCAATGGCCCGCCACAAGTTTTTCAGGCTTCGTTTCATCTCTACACTTGCAGCTCCGGTGACCAACACGACGGCCAACAAGACTAATTACCTCTTAGATGTTACATTCTATGACTTCAGGTAATGAATAAATCAATATTGTACTTTGGAAATTGGTCTAAGGTTAGCGTATTTGAACCTAGCTTAAATAGAGGGCTCGATTATTGAAAGGGCCCTTTACTTTCTACTCCTCGATGATGAAATTTCGATATATTATGTCTCCCAAACAGAAATGATATTTTCCCTTACTTTATTAGCGAATAATTTTTTTAGTAAGTCCTTAGTTCAGTTACAAACCTCGCTTGATTCTTTTTATTTAATGTTACCTCATTACTTTCATTCAGCTATGATATTTTATGTAATTGAGTAACAAAATTAATTCACTGAAATATGCATACATATTTGGAATTTTGTATCTTGTATAACAGAGCTGCTGATGGTGATTTCGTTGGGATCCCTGATAATTACCGTGAGATTTACAACAATCCAAGATATATTGCGAGCCCATATGGCAGCTGGTTAGCCATATCTTTTGATCCAACCAGAGACAGTTTCTCAGACTGGTTTAGATCCGAGTCATTAAGAAACCGACATTACGAGGGAAACTTGGAATTGAAAAAACAGTGGGAGACAGACTCAAATGGCAACTCAGTGTTTAGGTATTTCAACGACAAGTTCTTCCCAGTCGATGGCCGCGGATGGGGTGCTGAAGGTCAGCGGGACTGCCACACCAATGCTTTCAGGAACTATGGGTAGGTGGCGTATTGATGCGTAGTGTCGCCAAATATTTTATCGAGTAGTTCTAAAATTGGCTGAGCCCGCGTGTTTTCAATCACAAGTGTGTTGACTGTTTATTTACATCAGCTATAATATATTTATTCAACATTTTCATTTTGGTATGCAGTCACCTCCCTACCAGGAAGACTCGCCTTCAATATGTAATCGATCTCGCAACCAAGGCACCTTAGTTCGCCACCAAGTAATAAAAGGTTGTTAAACTTACCCGGGTATTTCCTTTGTAAGTCGAGTTAGACTGGCTTGAGTTGACGTGTCATTTTAGAATACTGAACTGATTCCACCCGGGACACTCGCAGTCAAAACTATAATCCAAAGAAATAACAACGATTTGACCTCTGTCGTGTCAGTTCTTTTTTGAGAGAAATAAGTACACTTTACCACTTTTTTAGAACAAAACACGTGACATTTCTCCTAGATTCACAGCTGCGATTCGTTCAACCTTTAACTTCACGGGTCAAGAAAATATGGCTTTTGCAGGTGGTGAAGAGTTGTGGGTTTTCATTCATGGTTATCTGGCATTACAAGTTTTCCACAATCCTCTTAACGAGACAATTCCGTGCGCGACAATCTATCTATCCCCCGCTAAGGAAGGTACATAGAATGCATTAGATCTTTTAACAAATACGTTGAAGTCGAAAGGTCATAGGTCAGATCCTATATTTCTCAACTATTGAGGTTATACTTGTGCTTTTATCGCTCATGTTGCTTTAAACAGTTTTTCATTTTATATTATCGATATTACATTTGCTGACCTGAAACTAACCATAGCTACTCTAAGGTGGGTCAATATTTAGGATTAAAACAACTTACGAACTATCTTTCTCCTCTAAAGCTCTTCTCTAGTTTTTCAATTCAGAGCGTTTCATTCGCATACTTCGTTAGAACATGCTACACCTTTATTCTAATTTCAATCGAAGCTGTCATTTTGTCTTAAAGGGAAAAGCGAGGTTGTTCGAAAACACGGAGTCATTGTCGGTGACAAGTGTCAAGAGTCAGGATATCTCACACCACAAGCTTTAAATATGACATTAAGAGTAAGTTAGCAGGAACAATCAGCGCGCTTGTCATTTTTATTATACACAATAAAACGATGGACAGCATGTAATATCTTCAATTTAACTTCACTCCCGTGACGTTGTATTTTTTCCGCCATTTTAGGTAGGTGAGCCTTACCGTCTGGAAGTGTTCGTGGCTGAACGATTCAAATGTGACTCCGATCTCTTTTTTCAAACCAGCGGAGTTCAGTTCATTCGACGATGGGATATGACTCTTCCTGTTGGTTACATGTCTGATATCAGTGAGAATCTGCATGTTGGTGGTTTGGTTCAGGTATTGTATTGTTACATTCACCCATTTACCAACATAAGAGTAGAATTTGCACTCCATATGATCGATTTGAACCATAGGTAAATAAATCCTGTTTGGACTTTTCTTGTTTGCGAGAGAAAAAACTTAAGAACTTGAAACAGTGCCATATCTTTTTTCTACACACAGGAGTTTCAAGTGTCCGATGCCTTTTCTGCTGGACCGTACAAGGTGGAAATTATGTCCGGAAATGAGCAACGCAGATTTGACGTCAAAGAAGGAACGTTCATCCCACCGTCCCCTCCAACTATAGCAGAACCTCCTTCGTTTGTATTAGACAATGAGACAATCTACTTATGTCCAAATGCAACTGCAAATGTCACTGTTCGACCCATCACCAGGGCTCCTCCAGGTTTGTATTGACTAGAAGTAGAACAATTCTACGACGGTCAACTTGGTGAGAGAGAGAATTTGCCACATAAAGAGATGGCCGTCGTGGAGAAGTAGTCGTGCGATGTTGCATCTGCTCTTTTGGGCGGTCCAAGCGGCAAATTTATCTCGTACAAAATGCCTTTTGTAGAATAAAAACGCACACAATCCAAATGATCGTTAGTATTGCAAAATTTTACTTTATTTTCGGTAGGGGTTGTGTTCTTGAACGAGCTTGTACACTGAAGCCATTAGGCGTTCACTAGGGTAGTTAAAAGAGGCCATATTTTTTAGATGTGACCGTTAATGTAGTTTCAACTGTACCTTCATTCAGGTTGCAACTAAATCAGGTCTATCTCTTTTCTTAAGTTGACGTTTTATCAAATTCAAGAGGCAAAATGAACACGTAGGGTGTGGTTTCACATAGGCCTCTTACCACTACTTATGAGTTTTGATATTTGTGTTCATCGTAGGAATCGAGACTTTTACTGTAAATAGTTCGACTGCTCAGTTGATTCTTAACTCCCCATTGGACTACGAGCATACAACAAGTTACTTATTGACCTTGAGAATCACAGATACGGGAAAGTTCGAAGAACCCTCTGGGAATATCACGATCAGGGTAAATAGGAAATTTTTAGACTTTTGTAATATTACTTTCGAACTGGAAACGAAAGTAATTTCATTATTCAACAATTATTCAACGATCGCGTTGAGATTATTGTTTAATAATCCCCTGGACTTTCGTACCGTATTCACTGAGGCTGAAGCAAATAATTATTTTACTTTGATTGCCTAAATGCTTTCGAATTCTTTTCTAAATTCTGTAAAAAAAAAAGAAATAATGTTTTGTTTCAATTCTGTTGAAAATTCGTGTTAAGATAAGCAAGCAATTTTAACATATTTATTTAATTCAATCTGAAAATGCTTCACATCTTTCCTTTGAAAAGTGTTCAGCCAACTCGCTAATATCTTTTGAGCTATTGCAATTGAATTGAATTTTCTCATATTACTTTTATCACTTACTTGGAAACATTGAAAGGACGCGTAGCAGCCACTTTGAAATTTAGTACTCCTTCTGCTATAATCACCTCGCGCGAGGTGAATATAATGAGATATGGCCGATCAAAGTGCTTGCATCTCTATGATCACCTAAACAATTATGCTAAACGTATTTAAATAAAGAAGCTGTATGCATGCGGAAAATAATTTAAGTGAGATACTGTTTTACATGGCTGCACAGATAACTCATGGCGAACATTGGAGCAAAGAGAAGCAAAGAGGTAAAAAAAGGTGTTAAGAGAGAAATCCAATGTAGAGAAGGATGATTTTCGCCTTGTCAAGAAAAGACAAAAATATTTTGAGTAACCACGTGGAATCGTACCTCAGATATCTGAATTCCGCACTGCGATCCTCCGCCACAGGGCCACAGAGACTCTGCTGTGAGTTAGGCTATGTTTTGGCTCATGTGTCACACGCGTTCTGCTAGGATAAGCAATTTTGAGAACTTCGTGTACGAAAATAAAGTAAGAAAGGGAGTACATGTGCTTTTCCTCTTTAGGTTTTCGTTTTGGACTACAACGATCACTGCCCGGTATTGCCAAATGTCAATTACGACCTCAAACCTATCCCTCCTCTTCAAAGGGCAGCATTTTTTGTTGCCATGGCACAAGATGGAGACAGTGGAACCAACGGACAGATTACATACAAGAGAAGTCATATCCTGGAAGCAATGTAAGTGAGGAAATCATTTTAAACTGAACGGCATTAAGTTTTTCACTCCATGGTTATTCTACGAGTCAACAATTGCGAGATAAAAATGGCTGGAAAGGTGTCTTATTTCAAGGTCAAATATCGAGAAACAATTTAAAGTAAAAGGAGTGTCCAGGTCAAATGTCTTCCATCGGCTAGAAAAGAATAGAAGCCCCGAACGTAAGCCTTTTGACAAATTAGGTGGTTAGCATTGTGTCCCGATTCGATCTTCTGACGCCCTGAAAATTGATGAACACGACGAAAAGCTCAAATATCTTGACTTGTGAAACAGGATTCTACATTCCTACCACCCCTTCCATGCTTGACATACAAATAATTTAGTCACACGAAATTGTTAACTCATCTTTGCAAGAGGGTAAGGCAGGAAAAATGCACTGATAGCAGCCTTTTGCATCATTCTTGACTATGTGTCATCAACGGCTTATTGATATCATTTTGATTTACTGTTCGTTTTTTTAATTTCACAAAGACCTCGAGTTGAGGCCACGCGGTTTGCAATCAAGAATGGCTCGGCATATATCTGGAGTAACAAAACTATCGAGTGGACCTACAAATATTTCATATTTGCTGTGGACGGAGGAACTCCAAAACGAGGAGACAGAATACCGCTGACCATAACATTCAATGCTACGTGCCAAGAAACTGGCGGGATTTTTGTTAATGCAACGAGTGGCCAAGTATTCTTCAGGGCGCCGGGAATGACGGGATCAGAGTATCGTGAGTTACAATATCATAACAGTATTTTCGACTGTTATTTGGAAACTTGCTCTACGCCGCCACCCTCTAAACTAAGGGCTTTTCAGTGGCCTTTAGTGTTCAACCTGGTTGAAGTCCGCTACGCATGTCCAGTCTGATTTTTCTTAGACACCTTGTGATTCTTTTCTTTTTTCCTGATCGGCTGTTTGCTATGATTATCATAGATTGTGTCTTAAGATCTCAAGCATTCTGAATGACTTCTCTTTTCCGTCAAATTAGTTAAATCGTTCTTATGTTTGCATTTAACGCAGTCATTGTTGCTTTTTGTTATAAAAATGCCACTAAATTAAGCCTTTAAATTAAGACTTTAAAAAATCTCGCCCTTTTCTCTTTTCAGCAAGAAATTCAACCACGAAACCAAAGTGCCGACGCTGTAGAACTGGGTACTATTGTGTTGGCGATGGAACCGAGGAAAAGTGTGGAGTAAAGTCGCCGACGGAATTTTCGTTTGGAGGAGCAACAAATTGTAGTTCATGTTGGGAAGGCTGGGTAAGAATGAAATCACAACTTTTATGCTTGTAATAGTCGATAAAAGATCGAGCAGGAAAATAAATCACGTCTTATCATTAAATAACAACCTTCAATGCAACCTTTCGATATCTTGAGTTGTACACCACAATAGAAAACAAGGGTATGGAGAAATGAGATTAACCCAGTGAAATGTGAGGTTGGAAGATTTAAGCAAAGCTTCTTAGTATTAACAGGCCGCCAAGGTGATCAACCTTCTCGGATACATACGTTTGTCATTTCTGAAGTGCTCATTCTTTATAATCTATTTTTTCCAGTTATGCCACAACGGTAGTGCGTTACCCTGCCCACCAAACACTTATGTCAAATGCAACGAAACGGTAAGTCTAGCACACTGCATCAAGTGATATCAGAGCAAGTGGTCACCTTCCTTAACGAGAGGGGTATTACGTGCGTCCCCTTATCCTTTAAAATAGTGTAAGACAGTGCTAACCTGATCTACACAAATTTATGCGGTGACAAGCTGCTCAGGATGGTTGTAAATAAACATAATGTACAATGTTCGAGTTAGAAATTCCTACACTTTCTTGAAAAATGTTGCAAGGTGCCAAACGTTTCCAACAATAATATTTTCCCAAATAGCTAGACGAAGAAATCATCCTAAGATTGAAGACTTTGTTCGTACGCTGGCTCAGGTATAGGTTATATCGAAAATGTCCGTAGTATAACTCAGTGGTTGAGGATAATCGGGAAAGTTCATCGAAAATATCATGCTGTCTCTCCAATTGTAGTCGTGTCCAGAAAAGTGCTACCCCTGTGAGCCTGGCACAGTTTGTAAAGCAGGAAGACAGTACGAGTGTCGACCCGGGACATACAGTGATGGAACAGGTGGGCTTAGTGATTCCAGTGTAAATCACATACTGCTGAAACGCAAGAAAATTGCAATTCATTTGATATTTGGAAATTTGATTTTGTTGGTGTCGTTGTTGCTGTTATTGATGTCTGAGTGTGAATTTTTTCTCTTTCTTTCGCCTTTTTTTAATCAGAGGATGTAACTTTTTTCATTTGTCAGGATTTCCTTGTAAGCTATGCCCTCCAGGAAGCTACAACAACAAAATGCGGGCAGAAACTTGTTACTGCTGCCCTCCTGGCTACAGTAGCACTTACATGAAGACATCCTGTCGAGCGTGCCCTGCTAATGAATACGCTGATCAGGGAAATTTTCCAAATTGCACACTATGCAGGTCCTGCTTCACAAAAGATTCGTGTAAGTTGAACAGAGTGTTACCGTGATCTTTTTTGATAACTAACTTTTATTGTTCTACTTTAAAGAAGAGTATCGATCGGTTCCTTGTGTGTGACTGAGATTTGACGGCCTACATACCTGGTTGGAGCTGTTTCCAAACGCAAATCTCCTTTTTGTTTTTTTCTGTTATCTTTTATTTTCAGGTTGCGGTGTTCAGTAGTTCGTGTAGCTAAGCAAAGCATCATAAAGGGTGGAGAGGCTAAAGAGACCTCATTTAAATCATACTGCTGTGTGATTTTAAACTGTCCTCCACGCACCTAAATCTTGTTGAATGACGAAAAACTCAAGTCATTTAAGCTCAGGGCACATCATGTGCAATCTCAAAAATGGGATGTAACGTTTCGTAGCAGTTGCTTGAAATTGGCTCGGCTCTCTTTTTATCATTATTAAAGGATACGAATTCAAGGTCTTTACGAGCAGCTAATATTTATATTATTTTTCAATAACAGCTCCTGTGGTGTTGATTGCAAATAGGCGCCGAACTTAGTGTTGATTATGTATTGTTAACTTGCGAAGAATCTATTGTGGTCATCTTTCACTAGGTAATGTCAGGCAGTATAGACATACTTAGTTGTCCATGTTTTTAGGTTAGGTCAAGTTAAGTAGGTAGTTAGTAAGTAAGTAGTCGTGCATCTAGCGATTAAAGCTTTTCCACGTTCTTTTAAAACGTTGTTCTTTGCTTAAACACAACAGGTCCATGTTTGGGAGACCCTTGCTATCCCTCAGTAGATTGTCACAACGTTGGAAATGGGTCATTCGTTTGCGAATCATGCCCAGATGGGTTTGAAGGAGACGGAAAGACGTGCACTGATATCAACGAGGTAAGTCGGCAACACTGGACTAATGCTGGAAGGTTGATTAATATGAGAACGTGAAGCTATCTCCCAATTATACACCATTTGAGATCTATCCGGTCACGTACATTAACGCACTGCCCGGCTATCTGGGTACATCAAATTGTTAAATGATATCCCTACCAAAAATTCTGCGTATTCTTCACAAATTAAACTTGATATGAATACCCCCCAGAAATTAGAATACACATCTGCTTTGTTTAGTGTGTCCTGGCAAACCCATGTTACAAGCCTAATGAGTGTGTGAACCTTTCTCCGGGGTACCGCTGCGGAGGATGTCCAAACGGTTACCGCGGCAATGCTCCATCAGGAGTGGGCCTTGAGCACGCGCAGAAGTACAAGCAGAAGTGTGAAGAAATCGACGAGTGTAGCGAAGGAATTGACACATGTGATCCGAACTCAAACTGTATTAACACATTGGTAGGTGTGAAATGAATGGTAAGGATTAGCTCTTTATGAAAAATTGCGGCCTTTTTCTTTCGATGAGTTGGCTTCTCACGAGCGGTTCTTCCCATCCCTCCTTCTATATAACATTTCCTTAGATATGTTAACCATGCATTCCATCAACGTATACGGTAAATATGCAAAAGTTGTGTTACGCACACTCAAGAACTGAATAACATTAGGATTGACATTGGGTTCAGAACTTTTTTAAGGAACTCATCGTTTTTCATCGTGGTGAGGAGAAAATATGAATGGCTAAAAGAAAAACGATATTCAACACTATTAACCTATTACTCCCTAACATCAGTATGCATATTCTCCATACTACTCTCTAGACATTTCCTAGGGTTCTGACAAGGAGAATTTGTTCAGCAATCAAGAGCTTCTTTAGTTGGTGATCATCTCCTTTATTCTCATGACCTTAATGTTTGACTTAGGGGTGATGTTGTAAGGAGAAATTAGATGTTAGTCACTCTTAGGGGTTTCAGGGTTAAGCTTTTCTAAGGGAAACACCTTTCGCCGAAGAAAAGATGAGTAACGTGTTCGTTAGAAATATAAGAATCTTCTGTGGTACACGAAGGACCAGTTGTCAACAGATTTGAACCCACACAATTAAAATTGCAACATAAAAAAAAATGTTTGAATGACTTTCTCAGGGTAGTTTCAAATGCAGCCCATGTAAACCAGGATTCATTGGGGATGGTTATCTTGGCTGTTATCCCGGTGACCTGTGCACCAGCTCGCAACATACCTGTCAAGCGAATGCACAGTGTACATCGACTGGAGCAGGAAGATACAAGTGCACGGTATGAAAATTGCAGATATAAAGTTGTTGGATTAAGGCCAAATTACGCTCAGTGAAGAGCGTGGAGGTACTGATAAAAAAATGAAACTGTTTTAAGAAATAAGTGATCAGATTTTTCAGTTGCCTCTCTCTGCATCTTCATTTTTATTTAAAAAACGATGATTTATCAAATTACAACGCTTAACTGGCGAATTAATTTTAAAGACTACCATCCGAAACACAAAACCACCTTAAACTCTAATGGGGGCTTCAAAATATGCCGATGAACTTGATAGGAGTTGTAACGAAATTGAAAATGTTAAAGAATAATATTAACATATAAAATTAACATAAGATGTACAATCTTTGAGGCAGCTATTAGAGGAAGAATTTGTTAAAGCCAGAAATGCAGTGAGATTGATAAGAGTTATGGTTTTTCAAATGTTCAGTTGAGGTTACAATCTTTGCTTCATTTTCACGCAGTGTAAAGGAGGTTTCGCAGGTGATGGAGAAGAGTGTGAGGTCGATCCCGATTTGGATGACATTCCCGTCAAAGGATTGAGTTGTACCTTACCTAACTGCAGAAAGGTTTGTTTTTGACTTTATTTGTTTGAAATGCTGACAGCGCTATTTTAAGGTTTTCTGTTAACCCGGTGCCGATCCCATCCTTCAAAACCAGTCTCGATCCTTTGAAAGGCATTCTTCCGTCTTACGTGAATATTTTACTTTTTCCATCGTCTAACCAGATGATCCCTTTTTTCATTGGATCAGTTATTTGATATCTACCTTGCAGGATAATTGTCCAAGTGTACCGAATACGGGCCAAGAAGACAATGATGGTGACACGGACGGTGATGCTTGTGATGAAGACGACGATAACGATTTGGTTCCTGATAATAAGGTTACAAATGTCACACTGAATCAATTTTAATCTTTTTTACTTAATCTCAATACCAGATGCTTTCGACATTGCCTTTCTTAGCATTATGTCGGAAGCTTGTCACACGTGAGTGGCCTTTTCAATTTCCGTGCCAAGTGATAAGTTCTCGTCAGTTCCGATAACGAAAAACCTGATCGTAAAATCGGAGGGTCTGAGTATCCAGAAATCCGAATTTTTCGTTGACGTTTGTCTACTTATAGCAAATTTCAACATTTTTCTTTGTTGAACCATCTTTTTTTTCTTCCATCATAGGATAACTGTGTTTTTGTGGATAATCTTGACCAAATAGACACTGATAAGGATGGCGTGGGGGACAAATGTGATAACTGTGTGGCTGTTCATAACCCAGACCAGACAGACACTGACGGGGATGGTGATGGAGACGCGTGTGATGATGATCAAGATGGAGATGGTAAATATCAACAGGACCGTTTACTATGATAGCAAAGTAAGAACTTGATGAAATTGAAAAAGCTCTATCAAGAGCCGATCGCTAGCACTCTACTGGTAATAAGGGGAAATGCCCGAATGTTCGATTATCATAACTTTTTACTTTTTCTTTTTGACAAAGAATGGCTCACATGGCAGTTAACTCTTAGCTACGGCCTTGAAGTAGGACTATCGCTTCACAAAAATTATCATAGGGTGTTCAAGTTCATCGTTTGTAATCTCTCTACCATGTATCTTTGAAGTTTTTCTTTTTCTCTGTTTATCTTATTTCTTGGTTAATTATTTTCTTAATTTATTTTTCCTTTCCTACTCAGAACTTGAACTTGAGCTCTTGAACTTAAGAGATATCAATTTTATAAGCTCTCAAAAACTATATCTACATGTTGTGTATTGGCTCCGAGGTTAGTGGTTCTAAAAGAAATAATGGCGTATTCTTATCTATATACCACGAAACCAGGAAAATTGAATCCAAACGACACGTGCCCCAGGTTAAACGCTATTGGCGACCATGTTGATGATGATGGGGACGGTGTGGGTAACCTGTGTGACAACTGCCCAAAAAACTACAACGCTTTGCAGAATGGAAAGCAGGTATGCCCAGAAAGACCTTTTGCAGGACACTCAGGTCCTAGACTATTGAAATCGATTCATTTTTGAATGGGATCATGATCAGTATGCCCAGTCTTTCACGTTTTGCGTAAGTCTCCACTGAACGATAGCTAAGCGGACTTTCTGGGTTAAACTTGTTCTGAATTACTTAATCGCTGATATTTACATCTACATTATCAAGCCAGCAGAACTCTTTTATTTTAACAGTATTCAACCTATAGAGACGAATAAACAATGCAATTCGTCTCATTTGCATGCCACAGTAATACAAGCTGGGTTTGAAGCTCAACTCTTCCCTTAATAAGAACCGAAATATTACGTTGAATTCTCTGTTTCTTGTGTAATTTCTTGGTCATACCTACATTTTATGTTGTCAATGTGTTCTCCGGTCTTTTTCTCTCTATATATTTTGTAGTCTCAAGGTATAACTATACTTGTGCTTGATTTCATCTCTTAGCCGGACAGTAACGAGAACGGGTACGGAGATGTCTGCGATGGACCTGGAAAAGACAAGTAAGAGACTAAAGAAAGACAAAATAATAATGATAAACGATACATGCCCGATAAACCTCCACCGGATATCTAGTGGTGGAGTTGAAGCACAGAAACTATTAAGTGCGACACGCTTCTTACATATAAGGGTTTGTTTTCAGGGATGGCGATGGAGTTCTTGACGAGTTTGACAACTGCCCTGATTTACCAAATGGCGAACAAGGAGATGCCGAGGATGACAAGATAGGTGAGAACACACAATATGTTTGAAGATTTCAATATTCTTATGGCAAAGCGAGGAGCTAAGAAATTATCAGAAAGTGTACAATGCTGCTGAGATCGTGATCTCCTAAAAATTGTCCTAAAAAAATGAGATGCTTGTTCGGAATAAATGACTCGCGTGTGTCTGAATTTCTAATTCTAGAAGAACGAATGTAGCTCATTGTTATGAAAGGTGAAGAAAAAAAGACTAGCCCGTTTTCATCGACGGGTTAGAATAACCATGCGTGAGTTCTTTTAGATTTCAAATGGTGCTCATAATTCCTCCGTTCTAATCAAAAAGGATTTGCTTTGTTTTCCGCAGTCCCGGAAAATAGAATTGACTTGAGCGCATATTCGTTTGTGATTGATTTTATGTGAAACTGATATTTTTGCAAGGTGACGCATGTGATGACGACCAGGATAATGATGGCATACCTAACATACGGGATAACTGTCCCATGATCAGTAATCCTAACCAAGAACATCACAAGCTATCTTATGATGACAAAGGTAAGGAACAAAAAGTAGCAATAGTCGCTGTGCAAGGGAAGCAAGATGTCGTGAAATATCGTGCGACATGATATTTAAAGAAAACACAAGTTTTTATTAGTTTTAAAAATCCGGTAGAGGTTGATGCTAATACTAATTTTTTTATGAAATTTTTGGATTGACATTGATCCAGAGAAGAAACAATGAAACGATCGCATAGTTGTCTATTTCTTTCGTTTTAGGACTGATATATATTTACATAAAAAGCTGAATCCTATATGCATTTTGAACGGCTTTTTAATTATGATCTATCGGAGGTTAAACTCGTAGATAACGTCATGAAAACACTTTGCTCTTTTATCACATTAAACAGATAAATTCCATATTGCCGTGCATCTGTACGGTATTAGATCACAGAACACGATAAAATGTGGCAAGAACATATTAATTTATTGACTGTGCCTCGTTTGCCTATTTTTGCTCTTACCTCTTCACATTTTGACGTCATCTGTGAACCTGTTTGTTAAATATACTGTGACCCCTATGTGACTGGACCAATTTATCAAGGAGGTAATTATACACTTAAAAGTCACAGTGAATTCCTCCACATATGCCATTTTATTTTCAGCTCTTCCTGTGGGCGACGCATGCGTTGAAGATTATGACGGCGATGGTGTCCCGGATGTCGATGACACGTGTCCTCATGCAAAACATATCAGCAAGACAAGCTTCCTCGATCATTTCACAGTGGATTTGTACCCAGGACACAGTGACCCGGTTCCCGAGTGGAGGGTGGCAAAAATGGTAAAGAAAAAGGGAGACTTATGAAAGGTCTTGGACGTGAGGTTTTCCCTTTCTTTTCCTCTTCCATCTTAGAGACTTCCTTATATTACAGGAAATCACAAAATGATACGAATAATGATAACGCAAAAAGGCAATCAAATAATGATAAACATCAAAGGAAAATGGATGGCCAAGAAAGATTCTAAATTTAAAAAAAAACTTGAAATAAGGAACTACAAAAGAAGGAAAATTTGTCATTATTATTATCACTATTATCACGACTACAACTATTGGTATTATTATCATTGTCACCATTTTTGGATAAATGGTCCCCAATTAACGATATTTGAGAGAAAGAAAACATGAGATATTCATAAAATCATTTTGTTCCCCTCTTTTTTCTCCTCAGAGATTTATGATTAGTTAGGCGATGCACAGTATTCTGCCGGACTGATGTTGCAGTACAACTTAGAGTTGGATGATCTGAGAAATGCAGAAGATGTAATTTGGGGCTGTTTTATGTAAGAACAATGCTTGGAAGCATCATTAATATTAGATTTTATCCTTAACTTCCAGGGAGTCGATGTTGAACACCTGACCAACACAAATCATCCAGGAATGCTAATATGTAAGTTCCTTATCTTTCATATCTCTTTTGTACATGGTTTTCTTGCTTGTTTGTTTCTTTGTTCGGTTTTTTTTTAGGCTTATAATGTGTAAAGTTTTTGGAAGTACAATTTTAGCTTAAGATTACGTTTTCATAATCGAAATTCTTTTCTAACTTTATCGCTGGAATAACTCAGGTTCTACACGTTACGGACCCGTTGATTACAGTGGAACAATCTATGTCAAGGATCGTGAGGGTTCTGACTATTTGGGTGTGGTTTTTGGCTATCAGTCGAATCGAAAGTTCTATGTGGTTATGTGGAGAAGGGAAAACATTAATTTTGGCCAAGCTGATATCAACGCTGGTATAAAGGGACTGCAGCTGAAGGTAGGAAGTTATATCTTAGATATAAAAATAGTGCAAACTAATACCATGACACAACGTAAGACCATTCCTTCATTCAATACAAATATAAAGAAGGAAAAACTAGCCGTTGGATATTGCTGTTACTGGGTTCTGACTGATATCCAGGCAGATAGAAAAAAAACCAGGGACTGCAATTGTAGCAGTAAACAAAGACATTTTCCTTGAAATTTGATGCAGATTTTTGAAGTGTTTTAATTAAAAAAGAAAAAGGGAAAAGGACAATTCCACTCGCATTTGGTGGATATGGGTAGCTAGTGATAATTTTTTACCATCTCAAATTCAAAGCAAGCTCGTTGGATAATTGTTAAATGCAAGATAGAAAAATCGGAAGGTCAGGGATTCGAATCCTTTCGGGGACTCGTATTCCTTCTTAGTCTTACGCACTCGACATAATGCTTAGAATATTTCTGTGATTGCTCTGTACCTCACTACAGTTATTGTTTTTATGGATACGGTGGAACTGTGAAGTGATTAGATCTGACTTGATTTACAAGTCGTCTCTTACACAAATAGCTTGTAGACTCGAACACTGGACCAGGCCCAGACTTGGCAAAAGCGTTATGGTACTCAGGCGATACTTTAAATCAGGTAATTGTATTTTTTTTCTTATTCATGGTAGTATAGCGCCAGAACCTCCATACGAAGCGAGATAAAAAACACATCAAGTGAAGAGAATTTTTTCCTCACGTGCTCATTCTGCCCCGCCATCAACTATTCTCCGTCCTTTCGTAAGCATAATGTCCCGAGGTTCACCAGTCAATATTCGACCGCTGACTTTTATGCCACCGCGATATTTCTTTGCGTAGAAAGAGAAAAAGCGTGCACGCTGAATGGCGCTCCAACTAGAACTTGAAATAAAATCCTTTCCAGAGTGCAGTTGTTCGTAATGTCAAAGTGTTCAACTGCACAGTTTTGGCAGTTAAATGATCCTGTAAGTACTTCAAACTCCACAGGGACTCCACACATAGCTCACTAAATCTAGGGGGCTACTTATTAAAAGATTTAGACGAAAAAGTTCGCTCGTACGACTCTCGTGGCGTCCCTTGCATCTTCGAGAAGCTCTTGTGTTTACCAAAACACCTCTGTTGCATTTCAAAAGCGCAGTAACGATCCTCTAGGCGTATCAAACTCCAATGAGGAAAGACAGCTTCACTGCATTTGATCAAGCCCGTAAACACGCTGCAAACCAAGGCCAAACATCATGCGCTCTGCTGCTGACCTTTTTATACCTTGCGCACGCACAATAAACAGTAGAGGGCGATTTGCAACTGGAAGAAGAGAAACCCTTCCCATTTCAGTACTCTGGCTCTCCAATGGAACTGCACTTTTTTTTTTTCAGGTAACTCTGTTATGGGACGATCCACTTATGAAAGGATGGCAGCATCAGACTCCATATGGCTTCCTCGTAACTCACAGACCATCCATTGGTCTGATAAGGTACATGTGGATACTTTCTGCATGGCTTCTGAAAAACAGCAATACATAAAAAAGCCAGGCATATCACTTCAGCATAAAAAAGCCATGAATTTTGAAAATATTTTGTTGCAATTTGGGATAAGTAATTCAAGTCTTCAGAGTCATCAGAGTCATAACCATTGTTAACCCCTCTCTTCAGAGTTCAGATAAAACAAGGAGACAAGATTTTAACTGATTCTGGAAACATCTATAACACAGTCCTGACCGGTGGGAGACTGGGCATATTTGTCTTTGGTCAACATGACGTCATCTGGTCCAGACTTGAAGCTCGTTGTTCAGACAGGTAAAATGACGTGACAGGTTGAATAACATGATTGGTGTATGCGTTGATATGCTCAGATTACCATCTTATGCTTGCTCTACTCAGGAGAGTTTTCTTTGTTCAAAGTACTGTCAACCTGTGTCTTTCATATCTGTATAAGAATGAGCACTATCTAAAGCGTTACTGCCTATGTATTATTTTTTCTTTATTTCTTTACGTAACTTGCATGTTTTCCTTCAATTGCAAATGGGCCACAAATGAATCTACACTGAGTGCCTACGCGCCTTAACTCAGTTTTCCCCTAGATTCCCGATCCTTTCGTCATTTTTTTCTCATGGATGTCGCATTTGTATAATTTTGTCAGAACTTAACCATTCTTTATTTTGTTGCAGAATAAACCAAGCCTTGATGTTTGACGGTGTTGACGATCACGTGACTCTACCATCCATTCATACTTTAGGTTTAACAGATAGGTATTTATTTCAAGTATAAACATTTTTCAGCCACTGTTTTGCACTATTTTTTAATACTATAAACTTAGGATACCAAAAGTAGTCCTATTCCTTTTCAGCTTCACGATCAGTGTGTGGGTAAACATGGCAGCGGACTACCCCATGACTGTCATGCCTATCGTTTGCAGTGATGAAGGAATGCTTTGCTTATACCTTAGAAACAGGTTAAGATTGAAATTGAAAGATCTCGTTAATTATTTATTTATCCAGTTATCTAGTCAGAAATCCTCGATACATGGCCAAGTGGATTATTTCAAAATACACTCTTGGCCAGAGGAAATGATTTTTTGTCATTGATCCGGGAAATGAACTTTCCTGTCTTTAACTTGTTTGTTCGTTTAAAAACATCAAGAAATCGCAGGATTCCCAATCTTGAAAGTCAGAGTAAGGCATCGTAAATACCTAATGCGTCACCTATCCCTGATGTCTGTTATCATTGTAGACTTTGATTCTTTTTTGTTTGCATTGTTTTTTAAGACACATTCATGGAAACTTAGGAAAATCTACCGTGGAAGGAAGTGAAGTTATAGAACCAGAGGAATGGCATCATCTTGTGTTTCGATTTGATGCGCAACGTATGTTTGATTCGTTTGTCGGTTTTTTCTTTCTCTCTTTTTGGGTAGCCAGGTTCTCTCTCAGTACTTTTAAGTAAAATCACGTCGTACATGAAAAGCGCACCCGCTAAAACACATACACATTACTTTATCTTGTTCCAGGACACGAGATTGAAGTATTTGTAAATGGATCATCGGTTGGTAAAAAGACTGATACTACTCCGCACAGCTGGGTGAGAGATAAAATAACTCATTTTATTCGGAGTTTCTGTCATTTTACAATACAAGAACCTTTCACTAAACTGTGTTCTGTTTTTTGGGGGTTTTTTTCTAGTCTCCCAATATTAAGCTTTCTATTGGACGCGATCAGAAACACTTCTTAAATGGAACAATTGACGATGTAAGTAATAATTAAGAATTGGTTCGTATGTCAGCGTGCGTTCATCGTGTTATGAAGCATGCTGGAGGCATAGAGAGCCCAAAAGATGCGAAGCAAAGAAACCCGATGTGAGAATATCTTTGGGGCTGTCCTGGTGTACCGGTACACGAGGGAATTCCTTTTGTTTTCATAACCATACATGGAGTTATGACGCAGTTCGTTAATGTTTCCTTCTTTTGTGTACCGGTACACGAGGACACAACCATATCTTTTCGCTGAACGCCATAATCGTGATCAGTTTTCCATCGCAATGCTCAAAGCCATAACGAAAAAAGGATAAAAATAAAAATGAATTAGTGTATGATCAAATTTCCGTTCATTTCTTTCTGACAGACGTATCCATGACAAAACTGTCGCGAATTGAAGTGTTCATTGCTGCAAAGATCACTCATATCCAGTGTCTCGAATGTAGTTTTGTGGCTGTGATTAAAAGATTTAGTTTAAAAAATTAGCTTAACTGGAACATCCTTCCCAAATTCTTTTATTGGAAGGCTTTACCTCTGAGGATCTAGTAGATCTCTCTCGTCAAGAACACTTTAGGAGGATTGCGATGTGTGAGGTGATTTAAGAATGTAGCATTTTTTACCCCTTAAGCTCTCTTTGTTCACTATATAATACCCGCACATTGATTTGGATGTATTCTCAGTTGACCCTTTGGGGAGTACGAGTCCCTGATGATGAGATCATAGAGTACATGAAGCTTGCGGGATTGACTTGGCCTATTCACAAGGGACTGGTACGGGCCCACTTCAATATGGAGGATATTTCCGGTTCGATTATCTTAGATCAGGGAGGCAATGGTTTCCATGGTAACCTTGTTGGGAAGCCCTTGTTTGTTCCGGTTAGTTAATGATGGCTATCGATGTTAATAGATTTCTCGATCTTTGTATCACATCTGGAATTATTCCAATAAGTTTCAGGCCATCGTTATTATGTGCAAATTGTGGGTACTCTCTACTAGCTCTCCGTCAAGATTCTGTGTCCGAACAAAGTCCATCAGGCAGAATATGACGACATAATTAAATTTGAAAACGATCTTGTTCAAAATTAGAGAAGTTGGGCTCGAACTGGCTAACCGTTCTTCGCAAAACTCGCTTTTCTGAGTTTAAGCAGGACAAAATTCAACTTCCACGCACGGACTTTAAAAGAAAAATGATGTACCTTCAATTTGCACTGATAATGAGGGAGATTTAAGAAGCAGAAGGGTTATCCTTTTGCACCTGAGATTGCACAAAGAGAAATTGCGTAAAAACTCGTCCAATAAAAATCAACCAGTGAATGCTTCGCCGCCAATATTGCAGATCTACATTTTTTCGCTACTGCAAGAAAATGTCTCAAGAACTGTATGCATTCTGCCACATGCAAATTCTCTTTGATGCTGTACTAACGTTGGCAGTTTCCTAACGAAACTACATTGGTTACTTAACAGAAAACAAAACTGATAGATAACTTTAGTTTTCAAGAAAAAAAAAAGCTTTTTGTTTTCTTTCAGCAACATAACCAGCTGTTTAAAGATAAAAAATTCGATTTAAACACAGGGAGTGAAAAATATCATGCAATTCAGTGCAGAATATTTTTCTTCGATGTCTTGATGGATGTTTAAGTCTACCTGTTTGAATTTTCATTGTTTACCTGTTTCTCAGTTATTGGCCGTTTGAATGCCTTTTTGTTTGTATGATCGTTTCTTTATTTTTTTGTTTTATTACAGAGTACCGTGGATAAAAATCGATTTGTGATCTCCTTTCCAAACAATCGACGAAGAAGAAACATTAGGAGTCCATTCATCGCTACTTGGGCGAGGAGACACTCGGAACTTTGATTTTTTCGTGTTAACTAAGGGCGACTTATATGATATGCAGACCCAACCGTATCCAACAACTTCCTGAGTCCTTAACAGAAGTAATTTAAGGGCCAATTCATGTGCTGACGATATATTTATTCAAGAGAAACAACAATGCTAAGAATGTCTCGGTGAATTAATGAAAAACAGACCCTCATTGAGCATGACAAAAAATGTGAAACTTTCACCGAGAGTGTTGTTTTAATATCTTTTGAGGACTATTTATTTTATCTTGCCTGTTTACTTTTTAAAATTGGCACGTCTGAGTCTGTGTAAATCGAGTTAGACATGGGAGGGAGGGGATACTTTGGAGGTCACAAGAGAAGCGTAAGCTTTTCTGAAGTTTTATATGAGATCCGAGTTGCGTTCAATACTCAAAAGCATGATATAATTTCTTTTGAAATAAACCAGCATCGACTTGGTTCTGGAAACGTGTTTTATTTCTAACTGAGAACAACCTTTTAGTGATGCACAGTGGAGAAAAGCAAAGAGCTATGGATAATTGAAGACCTCAACAAACATTGCTCCAGTTTGAGCGAAGCCGTTACATTAAGTTAAAAACCCAAAATTTTGCCCAAAATGTGCTTGCATCTGAGGGTCACAGACCATCACGGATTACTTTCATCGTTAATAGAGAAGTCTGACTTGACGAGACGGAAGGTATAGTAATAACAGTTTTCACCAGGGAGACCATCTCATTACTGTCATTATACCAGTTTTACTGGTAGGAGAATACTCGAGGATTCCACAATGAGACCTTAAAATAATCTACAAGCACTATTGTAAGACTTTGCCAAATATTTCGGCAATAACTCGCCTCAATTTTTCTTTAAGGGATTCCAGGATTAAACCGCACAATTATCTACAAGAGCAATTGGACTTGGATGAGCGGGTATCACTGGTGCAATATTTTTTTCATTCCGTTTACAGGGGATATCCTAAAATGGATTCCAGCAGAAAAGCCTACCGGTGTAGTTACAAAAATGGGACAAGAACTGGAATGTATTATCATGTGCAAGAGTGCAAATTCGTTCACTGGAGATTAAATCTATTTTAACCTCTAGGTACTTTTTTGTGAACGATTAAAATTAATTGCAGACGGTTTTTAGGCCGCTTGTCAACCAACGTGATGACACTATTGCTTATACAAATTCATTCTAAAACCAATATTTTTCTGTCAACCAAAGTGGTTTGATAGAGAGAAAAGAGAGGATTCATAAGTTGTGTATCGGTTTGAGGTAGTGACCGACGTGTTTGCTTAAAAATACTGCCCAGCCGGGAGAACGAGATATATTTATGAAAAATGGCAACGGAATTTGGGATGTACTCGGCGATTCACGAAAGCGTTACCGTGGCCCGTGGGCAGAGATAGGAAAATACTGACCGGGTAAAGAACCAATCAGATTGCAGGATTCGTTACCGTGCCCTCTTAAAAAAAATAAATAAATAAATAATGATTATCTAGTGAAGATATAAATTTCCTTTACGTTCAATTTTCAATGTTTTAATCCCAATTTCAATTTCAAAGAAATTACATTGTAACTGCATACAAGAAGTCAGAATGTTTCCGAGTACTTTGTCTGGTTCAAATAATTCACTTGATTAGAACAAACGAGGGGTCAGTAGACGCTTTGAAACGTCAGCTTTAAATTCTTTACTGTGGCCTCTCTACATTATCAACTCAGTTGATAGTAAATTACCTTGTCAGTAAACAGTAGTTGACTGTTTATGCCGTATCAGTTGGACGACTGACAAGGATGCCTGACTGGTTGGAAAGATTGACGGTTGAGCGTTTTCAGGTGCTGTTCCTGGCCAACTCTATTGTTTTTGCCGCACGCCACCATTGCTTTCATTTTCCTTCTGAAGTTTTGGCTAAATAGAGCATATACGAAGGGGTTGACAGCAGTATTGAACAAAACCATGACGTTAGAAATGCCGATTTCGACGACACTGGGCTTGTAGTTTGCATAGAGGAACATGGTGTAAGGCACCTGGTTTGCACTCCAACAGATTGCGAAGATGACACTGATGATAACGACCATCAAAGTGAACCGCTTCCTGGCCTTCACTGCGAGCTAAGATTTGTAAGAATGAAAACCTACATGTAATCTCAAGAGAATTATATATCAGTCATACCAAAGTTTAAAACACGTTTTAGAGCCTGTTTACATGAAGATAGGGGACCCCAGGTAGGTGAGGTAATCCGCCAAGTCGTAGTTGAGAAATAACCTGCGTTTGAAACAATCCTTCAAACCCGTGATCCGGGGTTAGATCGGTAGCGCGCTTACGAATAGAACATGAACACGACTTCGGCTTGGCGGGTTACCCCACCTTGAGACGTTTACATGGGAAACTGCGGCCACAGAGTTAGCCAACCTGGCAGACCGGACAAACAGATTTATGGGCCCGTTTACATGGCGGTGGGTGAGGTAACCCGTCTAGGTGAGGAAAAACGCCTGTCCATATAATCTCTTATCCGTAGAAGTTGTTTAAACTAGCTATACAAAGTTTGTCGACTTCGGGTTAAGGTAAAGGAAGTTATTGACAACCAAAACCCAAAGAACGTCGAAACGTTATCAAACATTTTCAACGAACAGCTTTGACAAGTTTCTAGAAATGTTTGGTATTCAATGACGTTGTAGTATTGAGCTTCGCTATCGAACTTCTTCCGAAATCTCCCCCTCTGAGAGGTCCTCAATGGGGTTAACCGTTAGCTGTAAAATGGCCAAAAAGTTTAGCCCTTAGGCGTAAAAATTGAGAAATATAAAACGTTAGTCGTTGATAAAGTGAACTGCATAAAGCTTTACAAGGTACAATTTTGGCACTATGAACTGAGTTGCTAAGGTAAATTGGCCACCGTAAAGAGTTTTAAAGCCGACGTTTCGAGCGTTAGCCCTTCATCAAAGCGAATCAAGAATCGTCATTCGCTCTAAAGAAGGGCTTACGCTCGAAACGTCAGCTTTAAAATTCTTTACGGTGGCCAATTTAAGTTAGAAACTCAGTTCATAATACCAAATTACCTTGTTATACTCTCCCACCAACGCAGCACTACAGTTTCTTTAGAAGCTTATCTCTTGTAAAATGTTTTCCTTTCTACGATGTGTCATTTTGCATTATTTTAGGTTAACCGTAACGATAAGATGGCCAAACTTCTAACCGTCGGTAGTAAAAGCCATCACCCCATATGTTATATGTAAGACATTCTTGACGCTACTCACACTCTGCTCCTGATTCACTTGTCGGACACCAGCAGATTTGAACCATAAGGTGTGCACGACTCTAAAGTACAACACAAACATCCCAAACAAGGAGCCAAAGACGACGAGATTAGAGTAAACCCCAAACGCTTTACCCATCCACTCCTCGGGCCATATACCCGCGCAAAAGTTGTTTCTGAGTTTGTTGATCATGATTAACGGGATATTAAAAACAAGCCCGAAGACCCAAGAGCCAGCTATTATTTTCTGGAAAACAAGAAAATGAAACAACACGTTAAACCCTTTAACCTGTAAGAGTAACTAAAGTTTAAATTTCCCTGTAACAATATCATTACTTTTTCAAATAAAAAGGGAATAAAAATCAACCAAATTATATTGTTGGATTTCACCAATAACTGTATCAAAAAAAAAATGCTCGAACAGGAGTGGTTCATAACAGCTTTTACAATTCCACTATTCCGTCAGTTTATCATATTAGGGCAATGGAAAGCGCAAAATATGTGACGGTAATATACTGTGGAACAGGACAAAAATACGGACAGAAACGATTCGCGCATTTTTTAATTCCTTTGGCGTTTTTAAGAGGTGATTTCTTTTAGAAAAAAACTTCGAGGCTGACAGAAACTTTTTGGTCATCATGAACACTTAGATGGTTGCTTTTGCCAGTTGTACTCTTCTTCCACGTAAGCCTCGTGGGATCGTTACGATGCTCAGATAAGCTAGTACGAAGTTTCGAAAAGTACTTAACCAAAAGACCAGAAAATGAAATAGTAGTGAAATAATAAATCTCGTATTCGATGGTCTAACATCAAAGACAAGCGGACATTTTGCTCGTTGACTGTAAATATATGAAAATCATGCGAACTTTCACTCACTCGAGTGAACTGCGGACTAAGAAACGAATATGGAAGCAATCTTCCCTTTGATGAAAACTACTTTAGCAGTACAAGCTTGAATTTTTTTTCATGCCTTACTTTCACCACTGCTTAAGTAGAGTTCATTACCACGAAGATCGCTTCCATTTTCATTTTGCCCATTGTTCGTATTTTTTCACGCCTCCAAGGGGCTTGGAAAAATGTTACGTAACTGGCAAAATATCCGTCAAAAAGTGAATTACGAACAAAGTCTTTCCATTTTGATAGAAAACCTAATACAAACCTTTACGGCACTGATTGAACATTTCCATTTATTTCCAAGTGGGTAGACAACTGCGTAATACCTTTCGATGGCGATTGCCAACAGAGTACAAATGGCAGCTATTGCTGCTACCCAAGCGAAAGACCCATTGGTTAACATCACGCATAGAACATCACCCGCTAAGCCTGTTGGGTGACTTAAATTGAATCTGAAAATGTACATGGGTATGATGAGGGTCGCGTACAAAGCGTCCGCCATTGCGAGGTTGAGAATCAGATAGTTGATCGGAGTCCTGTGTTTAAAAATACACCCGATTATCAAGAAAAATATATGTAGAGAGTTGTGGGCCACAAAGGCACAAATAAAGGCTTCCAAACAAGAGTTAAATGAAACACACAAACAACAGTCTGGCTCGCTTTCCCGCTTCCTCTCTACCCTCAAAGTCCCCGGCCGGGATTGACTTGTCCTTAATGCGATACCGCTGGCTTTGTATCCTATATTTCTGAACAATGGACCGTTTCCGTCGATGTATAAGCGTTTGTCATCGATCGATTAATTCATTATATTCTTGTAAAAACGAAGAAAACAATTTCACTCCGTGTATCACGCACTTCTTGTACTAAATTTTCCAGATAAATGAACCCAAAACATCCTGGAATCGCCACATGCTTTAACTTTGAATTACACCCTCAATAACTCGAAACCTCGATTACTTGGGAAGCCCAAAAACGCGAAGGAATAAAGTTTTGTAATCAGATGAATTTCCTTGCAAGCCTATATAAATACCTCATGTCTCGATGTTTTCGAATTATCGCACAAACCAGTGAATTTCCGGTGATATTTACAACGACAAGTGTGAAGAGAACCAACGTTATGACAACAGAAGCTGACATGACAGTGCTGTTTTCAAAAGCTAAATGATAATTAGGAAAAATAAAATAAGAATGGATTATCCATCAAAGCATTACTAATTATATACTTAAATGCTCTGTTTTATTGCCTGACCATGTAGTACACACATTTCATTAGTTCTAGTCAACCGATTTCGTGTAAAGTACATGTATTTTACACTCTTATGAGTCTTATGGGTGCTTTTTATGTAACACGCAGGTGCGTG
Organism: Pocillopora damicornis; assembly: GCF_964200805.1. NCBI lineage: Eukaryota > Metazoa > Cnidaria > Anthozoa > Scleractinia > Pocilloporidae > Pocillopora > Pocillopora damicornis. Next base: position 23,829,204 of record NC_142672.1, read on the forward strand.
TAGTGACGCGCAGTTTGCGTGTTGCGTACGTGCAGCGGTGCTGTAGTTCACTGACCTTGGAAGATGAGGCATTTGTTGTCAGAACGCTTACCGAAACATTATTATAAAAATGGCAAAAATGGACAACAACGTTCTTAATTTTTTTGACTGCGTAAACCAAAACGTGAACCAAGCACGTCAACGATTGGAAGTTAGACAAGACATAATTTGGAAACTCATCGCGATAGTTTTAGCCTATCTTATCTCCTGAAAATGAGAACTTTGAGCTGTTTGGCACTTTGATAGGGTGTGAAGTGTGTGTTCTAAAAAAACACTTTCATTTCGCAAAAAAGAACTACTCGCTCCTCACAAGTTACTGCGCAAATGTTACATATGTAACTGTCGCCCACTTGATATTTTTTATATCCGTCGTATTTACTTCGATTACTCGTGATTTGGTTACACGCGCCCGAACGGGCTCAGATGGCCCCACGTTTCCAAGAAGCTCGCTTTTCATTGAGCAGAAAAACTGAGAAATTAAACCATCGTATAATACGTGTATTTAAAAACCACTAGGGGACTGTAAAAAGTTACCTTATATCAGTTACGAGTAGAAGATCCCTCTTGTTAAGAAAAAAAGAACGGTCCATTGCTTTCCAATTTACCTTCACAAGGTGCGCACAGGCCAATATAATCACGAGATATATGAGAGTTGTAGCATGCGTTCAACAGTCCGCGAAGTAGTGGAAAACAAATGATTCAAGTATTATATATCTAGAGGAAATGAATGAATAGCAATTGAGTCGTAAACTCCTCCCCTGACAAGGTAATCCGTCATAGGATGACAGAATTGATCGATCTTTCGTTCAACTCCACTAAGGTTTCTTTTTGTCATTTTCGAGCGGGGAACATTTCCAATGTATTATCGACTATCTTAGTATTGTGTGATATTTTTACAGAGTTAGATCAAAAGAAGAAAAGTGAGAGATTGATTTGGGCAGGAAGAGTGGGAATTTTTCATTTTTCTTTTTAAATATATCGAATTCTTCAAAGGCAAAGCACAGCTTACTCATTAATGAAGATTAAAGTCAATTCTTTAATTAACTAAGTTACAATCGCAAACATGTGGTACACTTATTGCAATTTTGACTTTTTCAAAAGACTTGACCTAGGCTGGACTTTGTCCAGCCTTAGAGGTTCTTTTACTTCTACCTTAATATTTCAAACACCAGCTGTAGTCTAATTTTTACTGAGCCAACGACGCTGTGTACCTGACAACAGTGCACACTAATTCTATCGCATTCGACGACATCCAGATATTCTGCGAATTGCGAATTATTTTTCAACAATTATGCTGCTTTCCAAAAGAGAAGGAGGCGAAAATCCGCTTCGATAAAAAAACATTTTTGCCCGCAAAATCAATTTACTGACATAATCGATACTTTTTTCGCATCTTCACTCGTAGGGACCTTACAAAACCAAGGACGAGACACAAATTTGCTATATCTGTATGACCCGATCAATAGAAAGGTCATAAAAAGCTGGAGACTTAGTGTCATTGATAAAAACTTATCCAATAGAAAAGGACAACTGCTCCGATAACATTTTTTTCCGATGTCAGTCAATGTCAAGAAATGACGCTGGAAATCGATGAAAGGAAGACAGCAGCTGGGCATTTCTCACGGTGCTGGAGACTGAATAATGAAAACTACTGAACTTTTTCTATTTTGAATATTTGTTGTCTACCTTCCGAGATGCAATTAGAAAAAAAGTGTATTTCATATAAAAGTTTGAAAGTTTATTTTTCAGCATTTTCATTAAGAGACATCCAGATATTCAGCATTAACTTTTTTTGAACTGGATACACCTTAAAAACCCATCATTAAGGTTGTTCTTTTGAAAAGGTCTTCCTTACTGCAAAGAAGCAGAAAGCACGTCTCTTAATTGGATTGAAAGCTGACCTTTCGGCTTATCCTACTTTTGAAATGCCATAAAACCAATTGATTAACAGTGTTTGAATGTAACGCATCTCGCCGCTCACAAGTGTTTAAGAGCTTTCCTTTTGATTACCATTGCTAGACTTTATACAAGTGTTGAAAAAAAAAACACAGAAATAAAAGAGAAGCTCACTTTTTAAACCAAAATTTAATCAGGTGTTTTTGTCACAATTCTGGTTTTTTTTCAATAGCTACAGATCACAAATGATGAACAGTGGAGGTTTCCTTTCATAAACGAGCACGGTAACCGTTATTGCTTGTTGGTGTTATCTACTACTTATGGACAAACGATAAATAATCTCGTAGAAAGAAAAAAAATGGATCTTATCAGTTGGGTTATCATCAATGACATTTAAATTACATGAACCTCTGCATTTAGAACCAGGGAGAGTATATGAGGTAATGGCGAGACGTTACAACTTCTATATAATAGGCTCCTGTTCTACAGCGTTGCATTATTACTGAAACCTCAGAGCTCAAGAAAACAAAACGATTTTGTTCTCAAAGGTATTCGTTTTTTTTTCCTTCGATTGATTCTTGTACAAATCAGTAAAAAAAAAAGTACAATAACTGAGGGGAAAAAACTTGAAGTATGTTTACTTATTTAACAATCATTCCCCGAAGTGGAGGTGTATAGTGGTGATTATTTACCAAGCTAAGAAGTGGAAACTTCCATAACTGCGTGGCTGAGGTGAAGAGAGCAGACAACCGTAGTAGATATAAAACAAGTGAGCAGCACTGATGGGAAGGGAATTTTTAACGCTTAAAGAATATTTGTTCTGTATTGCTACAACTGGCCAGTTGGTTTCATGCTTCAGAGATATAAACGTCATCCAGAAAACGAGAGTAATTCTAGAAAAATAATCATTTCACCGGTCTAAAGAGTTGAAAAGTATAATTTTTTTACGATCTCCAGTGAGCCCTTGAAAATTTAGTCGTTAAGTTTCTTTCGCCAGCTATGGAATACAAGTCAGTTAGGGAGTTAAGTTGAATAGGTGAGACGCGTTTTGCTCAATTGTCATACCATTAAGGAAAGGCCGATGATTGCTCATGATTTTTGTTTGTTTGAGTTTTGCTTCCCTGAAAAATTTGAACACAACAACTTAATTACCTTCAACAGATATTTCTCTCTGAATGAAAGTAGCAGATCACAGCTGGGACAGAAAATGTAAATAATGAAAGTTGGAGCACGCAACAATCTACAAATAGAAATAAAACTTTACAAAGTTGAATAAAGTTTTTCCGGCCACCTTAAGCCAGATTCGAGAAACATCAAAGACTGACTCTCCAGTAAAGAGACGTTCCTTATAGGTAAGTTGCAATTAAAGAAATTGCGGTTAAAAAGCTGAAAAAATTGGTAGAAACTAAGCAAATGTTACTAGGTTAGGACATTTAGTCACACTCAAATGATATAAATCATGTTTTTTACCCACAGATGGGATATTAGTACAGAAATGAACCTCGCAGGTAGGCTGCAGTCAACGGAATTGCAGAGCAGAAGCCTGAAGACATGCAAACTTTGATGAGACTAGAACCCTTGGCTCCCACCGAGTTATTATCACGCTTACGCGCTGCTACCAACTGACAAACTGTGGAAGACATATTAGGAACAAGGCAAATTCTAGTTGGTTCTCCGTTCCGATAACGGCATCTGAGCATAGTTAAATGAAATAAATCAATTTTGTTTTACGGGTGATGTACAGGTAATCAAATGATTCCCGTGGGTGAGCCACAAGAAAATGCAGAATAGACTTCTATGATATTGGCTGAAAAAAGCAGAATTTTCAAGAATACCCACGAGTAACTACCACATAAAAGATCATCTTATATCTAAAGCTTAAACAAAATCAAGATGAATTTAGATGTTACATTTTTGCCTTTTATTGGATTTTTAACGATTTTATTCAGAGAGAAAATCACATTCTTTCGTAGCGATCTTGCCCGCTTATGGCTTGCTCCTCTTTCAGCTAATTTAAGGTGGCTTCCTAAAATATTTACGATTGAACTTCCCTTCAGAGCGCGAGTTACGCAATGAAACCTAGTTAAGAGGCGATCTCTGTGAGAGCGGTCCAGGGCATTTCGCATCGGAAAAAAGTTTTCCCTCAAACTTTACCCAATAAACTATCTTTGGTAACAAGTAAATAAAACCACATTAGTTTTTGGAAATACCTCAAAATAAAATTTTTAGAGCTCTCAAAAGTCAAAGCTGCAAAAGGCCCTTTTTTGACCTCTTGCGACATCGAAAATTTCAAATGTTGAATAGCCCGGTCCTCGTATCACACCGCATGCAACAAAAAATATTTTGTATTCTTAAAGTGTGTGATATATAAGGTGTATAAAATGCATTTCAATTTTGATATTCGTTTATTCAGAGGCTCGTCATAATTTATTTAAAAACACTCGTTGGACAGCTTTCTGAAATTGGTTAAAAGTACTCTTTCTTTCTCGATTGATATTGCTCAAGTCCAGACCAGACCATTAAAAACTCCGCTTGATTTCTGCAAATAAGATGTTTGGCTGCAGAAAAATATAAAAACATCTTGCACTTATTGATTTTCTTCGCCGAGGTGACTTCGAACTTTTAGCGATATTGCAAGCGTGACAGCCGATTATGCAAATTAGTTCATTGAGCAAACTCCGACCGTTTTATGTGAGTAGCTCAATAAATCTTAGAAGTAGAAAATATAATAGAAAATATAGCAGACTGAGCTTTAAGACCACACCGATTAATACCTTAAACATTTTAAAAGGCCAAAATTTGACAAATTTTATTATCTCGTGACGAAAGACGTCAACAACAACGTATCGAATATCAATTTGATTAGCGCTCGCAAACCCCTTTTTTAAAAATTTGGCTTCTGTTATTTCATATTTGAGTTCTGATGGCTTACGCTATTCAAACCTGTATGAACATTTCAAAACCAAACTACAGGATTCTATTTAGTGTAACCGGCGATAACAGCACACACTGAAATACACCGTGACCACTGTCACATAATTCAATTGTACATGTGTAATTATCCTCATTTGCTTCTCCCTTCTTAATAAAGCAGCGATAACATCGCCTTTTGGATCCGAATTCTGTTCGGCAGGAATAGGAGAAATTTTGTCTGCACACCTGTCTTTCTGAAAGTTTCTATTCAGAACTCTAGGGAGTTCTTGTGGAAAAGGACCACGCGATTTTTGAGGAAATAAATTATTACGTTACGTGTGACCTCATTTTTCCAACAATTAGCTACATCTATACTGTAAAGTGCGTAATTATATTAGCTGTAATTCATATTTCTCTTTCGGTACTGATTTGCTTGGGATTAATAACACTAAATTCTTGAAGCGGTATTCGCCAAAAGAAGTCCTGTTTTCAGTCGCGTTCTTCAGAAACTTCGTTAGAAGACTCACGAGGAGTTTCCGGTTTGTTTAACTTGCCTCAGAGTACTGACTCAATAAAGAGTCATCTCTGCTTAATCCATTTGTCAAAAGAGAGTTTCACAGAAGGAGAGCTTATCTTTGCAAGGGCTGGCCTGTTCGATGCAGAAGACTCAGTTATGGCAAAATGTGGGTCTGCGCAAAGCATAGGCACACTTATGGGAAGTTCTGGCGCCAAAGTTCAGCGTGCCAGTATCCGACACACCCTGGTAGCGATTCCAAAGGGCTAAAGAACCGGTATTCTGTCAATTTGCAAAAGTCAAAGGCCATTTCTAAGATGTATGGTGTTATATAAAGGTTTACACGATACTGCAGCTGAGGGAGCGGATGGTTTCAAGGATTTTCTCCAAATTATAGACGAATTGGAAAGCGTGGGAGCAGAAAAGGACTAGTGTAAAGAAGTTCGGAAGAGGCTTCAGGAGAGCAAGTTGTATTTGAAGACTACATACCGTAATCACTGCGAAGGGGACGATAGCAAATGTGCCGATCACTGTAGGGTCTTTGCACTGAGCTATGCTGGTGACACTGAAGTTCAGAAAGTATGCAGTCACAGTCACAACGTGAAGTGTGAGGATTGTGAGATGTTGAAGAGTGTTCTTGAAGAAGTAAAAGGCGCTATTTCTGAGTACACAATGCAATTGGGTAGGTTTCAAGCGGAAGACTATCTGTATGAAGCAAAAAATGCTGCCGCTAAGACCTTTGAATGGAGAGGGTATATCCTGAGAGCAGAAACCAGGATCAGTACGAGCTGCAAATTTTCGATACTTTGGAGGGAGATGAAGCATTTATAATAGTTGACTGGACAATGAAGTTCATAGCGATGAAGTTCCGGGAAAAGCAAGCAGAATGGTTTCCCTAGAGGGAAATCAATTGGCATGTGAGTAGCGCTGTTGTAAGACAGGAGGAAAGCCTGGAAGTAACCTGATACGTAGACCTTCTTAACAGCTGTAAAAAAGACTGGTTTTCAGTGCTGTCAGTCCTAGAAAATCTCTTTGTCACCATAAAGTTAAGAAATTCAGGAATAAAAAAGGCCCTTTATAAGATCGGATGAAGCAGGTTGCTATCACAACAGTAAGCTAGTATCAACTCTACGAGGGCTCGGACATCACGATTGCCACTTTCAGCAACTTACACAAGAGGGCCTGCGCGTTTGGAGAGCGTTTAATATTGGGTCTGGAAAGTTTATTCGGTAAAATTAAAATTGCAATTTTTCCACAGAAAAAATGACGGATCTGGTGAAGGAGATTCCATTTTTCCCCACTACTGCTCGACGAACTACATCAGCAGGAGAAAGTAATGATGGCAACGACGGTAGTTCCTATCAATGCCCTGAACCTGGTTGCGATGAAGATTTTAAGACGCAGGCCGACCTTGACTTCCATATGAACTAGCTAGTTCATCATGTAAGTCCTGTGCCTGCGAGCATGACTTAAAGTCTTTATGACAAAGTGAAGAGGTAGTGGGTTCATTACTTTCAGTCATTGTCATTAGAGGGTGAAAGTTCGACTGAACTGGTTGCAGTGGCCACAGAACCCTTGACAAGTACATCAAAGCTTCCCATGGGATGGGCTCTTCATAAGAGAGGTGCAAGTGAACGGCTTTCGCAAAACGTCAGGCAGTACTTGAAACAGAAATTTAATATCGGATGAGACACTGGCAGAAACCAAACCCAGTGAAAGTAGCAAAGGATATGCGAACTGCTTGCACAATAGATGGAGAGAGAATGTTCGATAGAACAGAGTGGTTATCCAACATACAGATTCAGGGTTTCTTCTCGAGATTGTGCCTTAAACAGCAATCTAAAATACAACAAGAATCGGATGATGCCACCGACGCAGACGACCACTTATGCAGACAGATGTGACGACCAAATATCATTTTTTCCCTTTCAGCGAGAAATCCGAGAAATCGCTGCTTTATTTAGACGTGAGAAGTATTCAGGACAATTACACGATGGAATTACGTGACAGAGTCACTGGTCACGGTGAATTTAGTGTGTGCAGTTATCGCCGGTTACACTAAATAGAATCCTGTAGTTTAATTTTGAAATGTTCATACAGGTTTGAATAGCGTAAGCCATCAGAACTCAAATATGAAATAACAGAAGCCAAATTTTTAAAAAAGGGGTTTGCGAGCGCTAATCAAATTATGATATTCGATACGTTTTGTTGACGTCTTTCGTCACGAGATAATAAAATTTGTCAAATTTTGGCCTTTTAAAATGCTTAAAGTATTAATCGGTGTGGTTTAAAGCTCTGTCCTACTATATTTTCTACTTAAAATGGTTAAAATTTAAGATTTATTGAGCTACTCACATAAAACGGTCGGAGTTTGCTCAATGAACTAATTTGCATAATCGGCTGTCACGCTTGCAATATCGCTAAAAGTTCGAAGTCACCTCGGCGAAGAAAATCAATAAGTGCAAGATGTTTTTATATTTTTCTGCAGCCAAACATCTTATTTGCAGAAATCAAGCGGAGTTTTTAATGGTCTGGTCTGGACTTGAGCAATATCAATCGAGAAAGAAAGAGTACTTTTAACCAATTTCAGAAAGCTGTCCAACGAGTGTTTTTAAATAAATTATGACGAGCCTCTGAATAAACGAATATCAAAATTGAAATGCATTTTATACACCTTATATATCACACACTTTAAGAATACAAAATATTTTTTGTTGCATGCGGTGTGATACGAGGACCGGGCTATTCAACATTTGAAATTTTCGATGTCGCAAGAGGTCAAAAAAGGGCCTTTTGCAGCTTTGACTTTTGAGAGCTCTAAAAATTTTATTTTGAGGTATTTCCAAAAACTAATGTGGTTTTATTTACTTGTTACCAAAAATAGTTTATTGGGCAAAGTTTGAGGGAAAACTTTTTTCCGATGCGAAATGCCATGGACCGCTCTTACAGAGATCGCCTCTTAATCATGTTATCGCAAAGTTTTCTCTCAAGAGATTTACCAGTTTGGCTAACGATATAAGGCTTCTGTTTTGAGTGCCAATGTTTAGATTAGGGACGTAAACGTCGCAACATGATCTCTATCGACAGGCAGATACAATTTTTGGCCCCCTATGAAATGTTTTCATTCCTCGCCACATTATGGAAATGATATTGTCTGACCGTTTGAAATGGTAAAAATTCTAGGTCGTTCATTTGGTCTTGACAGTATTCTCTGATTTGTCATTTTTCTCAATATAATCGATTTATTCATATAGACTTTTTCAAAAAAATAGGCTATATGATATGGACTGTATGTGGTTGGGACTGAGCCAATTTTCCAAGTTGCCGCACGTCTGTTCATTTAAAATAATAAGAACTATAACAAAATTCTCTAACATGATTGGTTGCCACAATAGTCATACTCGTAATTAATGAATCGGACCCTTACTGACTGAGATGTGATTACGGATCGAATTGAACTCCACTCAGTCCTATTATTATTACTAATAGATCACAGATGACGTCAAAAAGTGGCAAGAACTAAAAAGAGGCACCCGATGTGCGGCTGTTCCACTGTACAAATACATATATTATCTGCATACAGATATCTTAGCAAGTTTTATTATTACTATTTATAAATGGCAATTACTAGTAAGGAATTTGTTTATATTTACAAATATTGATCATGTCAACGTTAGTTAAACCGGAACAATCATTAGGCAACCGCCTTTGAAGAGTTCCCAAACACTGAAGTTAACAAAAATGAAGTCCTTTTTTCGCCTTTGATACGAAAAATTTTCCCCTTTGAAAGGTCTAAGAGTCGCGCAAACAGTGGTAAACTGGGCATTAGTGGAGCGTTTTACTTTGTATAGAATGATTTACTGCGTAAAACTTAATCTGCACCCAAGAAAACCAACATAACATCTTTACTTAAAATAAACACTAACCTCTCATCTAATCAATGGAGTCACATTAAAAGACTGATTTTAAAATTCAGCCACTTGATAACTTTTGTTGGCCTGATCCTTTTTCATTCTCGTTAAGACATACATTCTCACGTCTCTTGGTAACATTTGTCTCCATAAGATGGTACACCGTAAGAAATATTATTTAAGTTGAATAGGAACACATAAATTATTTCAGAGACAATACAGCAGTTGGAAAACTGATTCTGGACTTTCCTTTCAACAATGCGCAATCATTTTAAGTATTTGCTTCCTTGATGCTCTAATGTTCATCCAAGTGTAATCCACCCAGATGCTCCATTGACAAGAGATAGTTGTATTGAGTTTTCTGCAAGATCTATAACCTGGATTGAGTCGAAATTTCTTTCCTTCATGTACAAATCCTCTTTCTCGCAAACTTACTACCACTCTGGACTGTTAGCTGCATCCTCAAATACCTGGGACACCCAGAGAAAAAGATGGAAATTATCGTAAGAATTAGATGTAAATAGATATAAAATGTAAGTCGGGGTGACTACTGAGAGAGACGCTAAACCTTTCTCAAATCGTGCAATTCTTTCATTCGTCTTCAGAATGGATAGCAGTGATTGGTTAGTTATTAAATACGAGACTTTGTCTATATAAACAACAATAAATTATACAAAATAGCTCATACCTCCAGAAGATTTCTAGGCCCAACTACATTGTTGGTCTTAAATCCTCCCTCGTGAAACAGAGGCCCACGCCTTCTTTCTGAAGGAGGAGTATATCTCTCGTGCTCAGGGCTACTTGTATGGAATGGTGGAGTAATTAGTTGTTTACTGGTCTCTTCATCTCTTTCTCTGTTGCTATTGTGAAGTTGAGAAAATAACAAGAGCTGCTTTGCATAACTTTCAATGAGAAATATTATCTAGGAAATGGAAACCTTTGGGGCGAGGGGATTTCGTCAGACGAAGGGCTAATGCTCGAAACGTCAGCTTTTTTTACCCCTTACGGTGGCCAATTTACGTTTTCAACTCAGTTGTTAACACTAAATTACCTGCTGTACTCTCCCACCGACGCAGCACCACAGTTTCTTTAGAAACTTACCCCCTTTATTAATTTGGGTGATATTTCAGTTCATATTTTCCCAAAAGCAAAACCTAAGTTATCTCCACAGTGAAGCCTAAGTTCTTTGTCACATATTTATGTGTTCTCTCCTTTCAGATCATGTGCTTACCTTTCTATCTCAGAATGCATTTGAGGAGATATATTCGTTTGCTCAAAATGGCTGGAGGGAGTTAAGTGAGCAGGCGAACTACAATATCCATCACTGGAAAAAAGTTAGAGATTTATTAAAATCTTTGTAAATATAGTTGAACACAGTAACCTACTCCACTTGTCAAAATCATTGGTAAAATTAAAAAAGTCTCTCGAGTACATACATGTAGAGGTAAGAGGTGTGATTATTATTCAGAATAAGAGCTTAGTCTAACTACAACACCCAAAAGTTGCCTCTATACTTGATACTTTTTTACATTTTACTCACCTGTGCCAAGGAGCCTTTGTAATGGAATGTGTGAGCATCTCCTCAAATGACATGCTACAATTGGGAGTGCTACTACCACTCTCAAAAACGGAATTATTGCAAGATTCTGTGTAAGAGAGAAAAAATAAACAGGAGAAAGAAAGAAATGGATGTAATGAATGGATATATTTTCAATACCTAAAGTTAATACATTTTAAATTACCTTATTTTGATTCTTAGGGATAAAAGTGCCTTTCAATGATTGCTACTTGATAGGGTGTAAACCAGTTGTTTACATTTAGCAGATATACACTTTGATGCAAAAGAGCAAACTATATGAAGATGAAAAACAAGACAAGTAAAGCATACTTCCCCTTACCATCAGAAGAAAAACTTAAGTCCTCATGATAAGACACATCAGATTTTGCAGAGGATTTGGTCCATGCCCATGAATCTGGGATGTAATGATAAAGTTGCATAATTTCTCCTCTATAATGCATCTAATTTAGTTAATTGAAAGTTTTATAAAGTTAACAAGTAAGAGAGAATGGCAAATATTTCTCAGCTGGCTTAAATGCTTTACTAGCAGTTGTGAACCCATTCATCCTAGTGATCAAGATCACCTCCATATCCAATATTGTTCACCATTTCATTAGCTGTCATTGTGCAAAGTTTGTGATTTATTATAAAACCCACAATTCTTATGAAATTTTGTTTGCATGTCTCAACTGCAGTAACCCATTTTATTAAAGGGAGGTTGTTGTCCAACAAATGAAAAACTCGAACATTTTTCAAATCAGAAGTTTTACAGCCTGCAATATAGTGCTAGAAGGCAAACTAGTTTCATAATACAGGGTTCGTACCCTTTTTCAGAAACAATTTTCCAGGACTTTTCCAGGACTTTTCCAGGCTTCAGATTATTTTTCCAGGACTCCAAAATTCACCTTAACCCTTTCACTCTCATAAGTATAAAAGATTCATTTCTACTTTCAATTTCAACACATTGTCAGACATACAAATGAGAACAAAGAAAACAGAGAATATCAACTTCTTTCATTGAACTCTTAATATCTCAGAAGTAACATCAGAAATCCGTGACTGATACTAAGTAGAATTAATATTCACATCTTGGGATTCAAAGTGGGGTTAATTATTTTTCAGCTCTTGGAGCTTTCCTTCCAACTGCTCTTCAATGTCCTTTAAGACTGCCCTTTTTTCCTTGGCAGATCTTCGCAAACTGTTTGATTTGGCAACCCAAGTAAGGTTTCTTGAATCTTCAGCCCTATCTGCAAATTCATCTGCAGTCTTTAAAAGAGCCTCTATATCAGTTTCAATTTGCCGTTTTTTCTTCTTCAGCACATCAATCCCATCCATTGCTGCCTTTCTTTTAAGCGTGTTTTCCTGGGACACTTTAATTCTCTTCTGCTCTTCTAGATAGGAAATATATTTCTGTCGCGCTCCAGCAGATGCCATAAGTAGTTGCTTTGAGATTTTTACATTGGCAAGGCCTCCAACTGATTCAATATGATCATGAATAATCCTCTGTGCAATGAACGATCTTTCCGACAGGTTCTCAACTGCCACTTCTTTGTTTACAGAAAATCCTCTTTCAACTGTGGCTTGACCATGAGACATTAGCAGCAATAATTCAACTACCCCCCATGCTTTTGCCAGTTGCTTATTACCAGCCATGTGTTCATATAACAGTGTGTCGACTCTTAAAGAGGATTCACTAGGGTCAAAATCTTCAAAGTCAGGATTACCTGCACATTCATCCAAAAACTGTCCAAACTGATATATCACCTCATCACACTCATCAGCCTTCAATCTGTGGGCTTCCACAAGAATTTCAAGAACTCTTTTCATTTTTTTGACACATCCTTCTTTCTCTGATGCCATTAGCCTTGGATCCAGACAAGACATACTTCTTACTAGTCGATAATTTATTGGTGTTTTGTCAAGCAGTTTAGAGGCTGTTTTTGCAAGAAAATCTTTACATTCCATTCTGAATTGAAGAACTTGCCTTTCACTCAATTTCCCAGATTTTTCTTTCAGCATGTGTTGTGCCACAAAGCCAACATCAACTTTCTGGTAGTCTAACTGCTGTTCTTTATCAGTGGGCTTCAACCTCAGGATCTTCAGAGGAGATGTTGCCTCGGTAACAAGTTCACCCTTGATAAACCTATTCAACAATGATTTCAACAAAGTGTACAAACTGATACTCATGAATGGCAGCATAGGTTTATCAGTCTGAAATGCTGTGAGAAAAGGATTGATCTGTTTTGCCACTGATGAGAAGAAGGCAATCTTTGCTGGCATCAAGGGATCACAGCAACTACTGCTAATGGTCTCGTAAGATTTGGACTTGGGATCAGTAACTTTCTTTGCCTTAACAGCATTAATGTATTTGACAATGTGAGGCCACACTTCCAGTGCTCGCTCGGCAACTGACACATTCTCTAACCACCGGTGCTGGCAGAATTTTAGGGGGAATACACTGCTACCAGTTATTCTAATGTAGTCTTCTCTTCGAGCCGGACTGTCTTTAAACAGCCAGTAAAGACTGGAGAGAGTTTTCTGCACCGTCCATCCAGCTGCATCACAACCATCCTTAAAAGCTCCATGCACAACATGTATACCACAACTGCCTGTGTTAAGGAGAGTGCAACTGAAATCACTCTTCAATTCTTGCTCTACCATTTCATAAAATTTCCAGTTAACCTTGGGCCCATCCATAGAGAGTTGAATCAGATTTCTACAGCTCAAGTCCTCTTTGCAAGAATGAAACTTTTGAAGCATATCCTCTGCACTAGAATGCCCAAGAAATTGTGAATCATAATAGCGAGTTTCAACTTTGTCATGATTCCAGATGCGAACATGGAAATCCATCTGCTTCTTTTGCAGTTCGTGATTCAAACTTTCATCAAACAAAAGCACATATCCCTTTGAAGATTTGACTTTTTCCTTTAGAAGACTCTTGAAACATGGTGCAATACCAAAGCAAGAAAGATAGGAGGCCTTTTTCTCCCCACAGGTAAATTTCTTTGCAATGTCACTGTCTGGAAACATTTGCTGCACTAAGAAGTTTATATCTGTACAGGAATTATACGAATAATGGCTGCTATTCACCTTTAGCGCCCACCAAATTTCAGCAGTTAAAGTATCATTCCTCGTCACGAACCCGGACATACCTGCTGTTGTACTAGCGGCACTACTTGATACAGTCAAAGTAGAGTTGTTACTTTCAGTGGCTGTTCGAGGGGCAGCGAAAGAGCTGTTCGAGAAAAGGTTTCTTATGTCACCTGTTGTATTTCTTTGTTGCTTTTCGATAAGATGAATATGCTTCTTTCCCTTTTCGTGGCTTTTCAATGCCGATTCTCCCATATTTGATACATCAAACGCTTTCATACAAACTCTACATTTTGCTTTAAACTTGTCCGCGTCACGTTCCAGCCACAATTTATAGGAAGAGTTTTCCAACCATCGGTCACTAAACAAGCATTTCCCAGGCATATTTCGGAACAAAACATTTAAAACTCAAGACGCCCATTCACTGAGTACCCGTTTACAAAATCATGCATGCATCAAGGTTACTACTGCGCATGAGCTTATGATGATACATGAGCCCTCGATCCAGAGTTACACTCGTGTCAGTTTCGGGAAACATGAAAAAATATAGATGCGGTCATGCGGTCAAAACCAGAAAGGAATACGTTATAAAAATACTAAAAAAACTTTGCTCATTTGTTTTAGAGAAAACTTTATTACTTTGTTCAGTTTAACAGATTTCCAGGACTTTCCAGGACCAGCATTACTTTTCCAGGACTTTCCAGTCCTGGAAAATGCGATAATAAAATTCCAGGACTTTCCAGGATTTCCAGGACCCGTACGAACCCTGATAATAATTCTCTGCAAAATTATTAAAAATGAAATGCACACAACTTTCTAAAAAAGTGCATATCAAATTTACATGTAATATTATTTGTTTTTATCCTGTTGCAGGATCTCTTACATGTACATACAGACTCTACGGCATACATTTTACAAAATGGGTAAAAGACATGAGCAACTCAATAACATACAACAAATCTTACTAGTAAATGGGCGGAAAGGCCACAGTAACACCATCCATATCCATAACAAAACAGAGCAAAGGCAGTAATACATTGCAGACATTGATTCCTTCTGGAATAGATGAACCATAGTTGTTATTTAAATGATGCAATAAATCCACTTCTTATCAAGAGTAATGATTGATTGATTGAGTGAATGATTAATTGACCAGAGAACCCTTTTTATTTTGCTGATAGATTAAAAGGTTAGACATGGTTTGATACTAGTCTGGTTCAAAGATTTAATGAATGTAACCAAGAAGTTACAATTCATAGAACCAACGTTTCAACACTCCTGTCTAGTGCCTTCATCAGGGGTGATCTAAACACTGCAACAAGAGGTCCTTTCATACGCTCCTTTTTTCCTTATTTTCTGAGAGAAACTTCCTTTTCCAGCGTTTAGATCACCCCTGATGAAGGCACCAGACAGGAGTGTTAAAATGTTGGGTCAATGAATTGTAACTTCTCGGTTACATTCATTAAATCTTTACACCAGAGTAGCATCAAACCATGTTGGATTGTCCACCTGGTTGCCATATATTAATCTTTTAATCTAAAATATTGTTTTAGATTAAAAGATTGTTAAATTCCTCTTCTTAAAACTAGTTTGAGGCAATCACCCAGGAAGTGAATTTCTAGTTCCCCTTGGAAGGCATTTGCTAGAATGTCCCATTTAAAACAACTCAACACTAACATTGATCACTGTCAAGATCCATTTCTGCAAATAAAAGTAAATCACTCACCATCCTACTGTACAGATAAACCCTTTTCCTCCTTTTCCATGCCTAAAAATATCAAATCCCAGAGTTACAGCTGCATGCATCATAACTTTAACAAAAGGGTTGATAGCCTTATTCCAACAATTGTAAATTAATTGATCCCAATTTAACTAGATTACCTGGCGTACAGCAGGTTCTGCTAAAATCTCATCCACATTTGGTCTGAAAATGTTACAACAAATTCAGCTGACATACGATGCAATTGAGAAAAGAAGTTTAAAGAAAGTTTAAATGATTTTGGAGACACCTATGTCTTTTAAAAGAAACTTCCCAAATCAATGCTTAATTTAAAAAAAAATTGTTTTCTGGTGTTTCCTCAAATCATAAATAATTATGAAGAGAATACAACAGACCTTTGTTGTGGTGAAGGATTCATCATCTGCAATATAAGTCGTCTAAGCTCTAGGGATATACCTGAAGAGCAGAAGACCAACATAAATCTGAGTGTATGTATGGTATCTGAATCTAAATCTTAAGTTTGTCAAATGTGCTTTGTTTCCTTGGTATGTTTTTCTAAACTTCAATAAGGATACTTCAAATATTTCATGTTAGAAAAGGGTTTCTTCAGCAGGTTTCAAAGCAAGTATTATTAGGAATATATTTACACTAATTCATATATGCTAAGGTTCACCACAACTTGTGAAAGTGGTGTCAAGCTGGCTAGTTTAACTTGTATCTCTCACTGTTTTAGTGCACTACCATAATCTTTAAACAACAAATTAAATTAGTCTGAATTCATTTATAGCCTGAAATAATTTTTAAGTACAGCATGCATTCACAGTATTGTATGATAACATTTCATAGCAATTTGCTTGCAGTAGATAACATTGACTGTTTGTGAGTGACTTCAATGTGTTTTTCTGGCTGTTCTTGTCACTAGTCTTAGTGGATGAACAAACCTTGTGTAAAGATGTTGGGAAGTTCTCCATTTCTAAGTTGATGCCATGCTTGTCCACCTTTTGGTAATTCAAGATCACTGGCCAACTCTAGTAGAGTTATGCCCAAACTGATTACAGCAAAACAAAATAGTGTCAAATAAAAACCCACACATACATCTACACATACCAAAATTAAAGGGCAAAACACTCATTTTTGTACTTCTGAAAAAATGTACACTTTGAATACAGCCAAACCTCTCTAATAAGGAAACCAAAGGGACCTAACTACTGATGTAAGTAACTGTCTTGAAGAGGTGTCTGTCTTATAAGAGGTAACCACATTTATGTAGCTTTTCATACTTCCTCTATCTGTGTTTAAGTGTCTAGACAGAGACATGTTCATCAACAAAAAAAATAGGAGGAATTGAATTGCTGTTACTCTCACAGAAGACAACAAACCTGAAGATGTCTGCACTTTTTGTAAAGCGACCTTGCATTAGCTCTGGAGCAAGGTATTTTGGATCACCTTCCAAAGCTTGGGTGGTGTCACACTAGATACAGAAGAAAAGAAAAGGTTAAAGGGTACCTTGGACATCAATCAATAAAAGAAAAAGAATGCTCAGCACTTATTCTTTGAAAAGGAGATTAATATTTCCACTACTTATTTACAAGTTTAAGGAAAGTTATTTTTTAATTATGCACAGAAGCAAATCAGTTTTTGTCTTTCCCCATTTCCACAGCCAGTGTCAGTCCAAAATTCACCCTAAAAAGCCAGATAAATAAAATTGCAGCTGTAAAGAACATTGGTTACAAAGTAAGTTATAACAAAATTGTTTTTAAAATTATGGATGCTTTGCCAACAATAATTTGAAAAATGGATTTGAAGGTTTGTTTTAATTATCAGTAACATCTTAGTTTGAGGTTAATGTTAGATATAATTTTTTGGCTGTTTTTGTTTTGTTTTGTTTTGTCTATGGAACAACCTCGGAAGCAAAATGCATTTCATTTAAGGTATTGCACTTCTGCAGTGAAAATCACATGGCTTGGAGCACTCATTTGCAAAACAGTAGGCCATACTAAGTCAACAACACTTACTTTTGATAACTCCAACACCAAACCAAAATCTCCTATTTTACACAACCCATCCAGACCAATAAAGATGTTTGCTGGTTTGATGTCCATATGAATCAAACCATTATCATGAAGATGCTTCAAACCCTGGAAAATAATTTGCACAAGGCTTAACATTTCTTCTCCTGATGCCAAATAACATTAATTGCCAAGTTCATGGATAAATTAAAGATACTATAGGATAAGAAAGACAAAATAGACTCCTTCAGCCATGAAATAGAAAGGCAACAGCAAAATAAAGCTGTTTTGCACCTCAGTTTGACTGCACCTTTGCAATATTAGTAAAGTAAAGATTTATTAACAATCTGTTCGATTATGTGCCACAGATAATTTCATCAACCAACTGCACACAAGAGTTCATTTTCAATAAAGATGTATACAAGTGAAAATGCATACAATGTACCATGCAGTACTAACCAAAGTCAAATCAACTAGAAACTCCCACACCACAGATTCACTGGTTGAATCATTTTTCTCCAAGAAGTCTTTGAGGCTAGATATAAAACAAATCATTATTCAATCACACATATCAACTATATCCATTGCGATAATAATCACTGATTTGTTCAGATCACCATGCTCTTCATACCTCATTTCACACAACTCTGTTTGTATGTAAAGACGTTTCCTGAATTGTAATCAGAAACATAACATTATTTCTACAAGTAATTATAGTATTCATTTCCTTTAGCTGTCACAATGAAACACTCAACATACTTGCAGAGCACTAAAAAATTCTAGGAAATAAAATTACAATAGGATATTCATACAGTCAACAAGAGGTAAAGCGAGACTAGAAAGATGCCCAACCTTTCTTCCCATGCCTTGACAAATTTGACACAGTTTCTATGACCTTTTACCAGCTCATGTTTGTTGACCTCTTCAAGTTTATATTTTCTGTGAGAAAATGTAAAACAAGTAAGGTTACAGAAAAACATGATTACTCTGGAATTTGTTGTTGCCAATAAAAACAAAGTTGTCCTCACCTATCAGCATCACCACGGAACCTATCCCTTGATTTCTTAATTGCATAAAGGCATCCATCTTCCTTACTTCTCACTTTGAACACCTGCAAAGGCATTGATTAATCAATAAATTCATATCTTGAGAACCATTCAGTCTTGTCAGCCCTTTATCTACCAGCTAACAAGTGCTGAAGCATTTGGGAAGGATCTCTGTATTGTTAGCTGGTCTGTCTTAAGATATTACTTGCATTAAACTCTAATAGTGAAAACAAAATCAGTATACTGTTTTAATTGTCACAGAATGAAATGCCACTGAGGCATGAAGGATCCACATGTATACCATTCAGCTAAATCATCTCTTCCTAAATGTTTCACAAATCCAAGGTCAACAAGGCTCTCAGTACCTAAGTATAGACTTGTTTCTGTTAGGTTAAACCTCTTAACCATAAGAGTGACCAGCATCTAATTTCTCCTTCATATAATTCAGATCTGAGAATAAGGGAAATGATCCCCAAACCTAGGGAGCTTTGATTATTAAACAGACTCTCCTTTTCAGTGTCAAAAGAATCGTACAGAGAAAGGTATGAAAAATATTGAATACTAATTTCTGGGCGTAAAGGTTTAAGCAACTGTGAGTATTACTATATGCCCTTTCTGCATTTACACACAACAGCAGTATTGAACTTACCTCTCCAAATGAACCTGCTCCAAGTCTGCTGATAACTACAAAACACTGTTGAGAGAATAAGTTGAAAATAGTCCAAACTTATTTTGTTCATCTGAGGAAAACACATTGAGATGATTCCTCAGTATTGGGCACAACATGTACTGTGCATAAAAATAAACCAACTAAGCAAGCACATTCTGTTAACATGTTTCTCCTTACAGCATCACCCTTAAATCAAATATTAGGGCAATGAGAATATTGGAAATGATCACCGATTTCAGAAGCTCCTGAGCGTCAATCAAATTCTCCTGGTCAGAACCATGGCAAATGTAAAGAGAACAGTTTAGAGAATATAAATACTAATCTTAGAGTGTACGGGGTTAAAAGGTCACATTCTAGCGAGTCCACACCGCTGGTGCAGTAATAGAGTGTATGTTTATACAAGGTTGAGAGTGCAATCATGTTGTGTACACAATGATAAAACCTAGAAAATGCCACCATAATTTCTTCATTGGGACAGCTACTTGTAATAAAGGAACAGATTACTTTAGTCTAGGTACTTTTTCATTATCTTTTACGTCTGTATCTTATGCGTTTTATAAACATGCGAAATATTGTAACATATAATAACGTACTTAGTGTACAGCTGTACAAATGCTGAAATTGCATTTGGCTTTGAATATGTGCACTAAGGTATTTTAAAAGAATTTTCCATAATTTAATTGCTGTACACTGTAAAAATAGGAGGGAGAGTCTTCACAAAATCTTTTCAGTTAGGAGAATATAATTATAAAACATGAACCGACTTATAATTACCTGCTCAAAATAGAGATCTCGTGATTTCGCATTGTAGTGGGGGCTTTTAATTTCTGATTTGAGTTGTCAAGAATGTGCGTCAAAGAGTGGTTAAGCATTCAAATTTAGCAATAAAAGAAACAATATTCAACTCGACGTTCATGAACAAAAAGTTCTGGGAATCTCGAGAGGTAATCCAATGGAAATATTACATCATCAAAATTTCGCAAACTTCAACACAACTACAAAAGACATTAAGCGTTCTTTTCAAAGGATACCGCTACCACTATCTCGAAAACTGACTTGCAGTGCTCCCACGGAATTTCTTCCTGTATGTTTAAAAACTCTGCTTATTGGTGGAGCTGATTTCACTGGAGCTCGTGGAGGTAAACAATCTTCTTCAATTAAGTTTCTGTGACTAGGTTTCTTGGGTTTTCGGTGACTAAAAGTGGCCTCTGTGACGATGTTAGGTATCGGCCGAGGACTTTTTAAAGTTTCCCCCATCGTTCACACTGACTTTCACTTAAAATGAGCTAGAAATAGGTCCTTTGAAGATGCCATCAGAAGAGATTTATCGTGTTTCAAGATGGCGCACGGTTTATGGGAAGTCAGCGACGAAGAACAAATTTTGGCGCCAAGGACCAGACATTTGCGTCACGTGACTAAAATATCAGTCACCAGTCTCTTTTTCCGATTGTAAACAACGGAGAGGGTATGTAATTAGCATGTAAATCCAATTTCTACTCGATTAAGTGCTATGAAGCTAAAACGCTGGGGAAAGTTATTAAAAAGTGCCCCATCTAAAAGCTAGCCTGTTCCAGGTTCTCAGTGGGAAACGAGCCAAAGGGCAATTAAAAGAAAAACGCCGATTGTGTGGGAACACCTGTAATTTTTCGCACGCCTGGTAGTTCCGTCAGTTCCTCAAACCAAAATTCTAGCATGATAATTTTCCTTTCACTGATTGAAAACCAGTCACAGGAGTCTCCCTAATACTAAATCGCGAGACAAGCAAAGACACGTTTAACAATCATTGCGGCCGCGATAAACAGCCACATGAGTGACAATTCCATATATTCATGATCGTGTTCGAAACACGATTAATTCTAATACAGAGTTCACTGCTATTGTACCTGTACAGAAAGTGTCAAAAGCAGCACGCGTGTAAAGTGCATTCATATAAACAGATTACTGAAGTATACGAAATTTACACGAAATCAACAGAAAAAATATCCCAAATAAATTGTTTATTTTTCGATTACCTGCTCCACTATACAACGACACCCCTCACCTCATCCGTAACACGCCGACACTAATCCATAACAAGCAGTTAACTCTGACAATTCACCCCTTCACTCAAATCTCCAGACAATTCTCATGATGTCAGTTGGGATAATTTGGTCCTGGATCAACTAATAATCTCGTAATTGATAATCGTCTTTACTCTTATCACTTGTCTGCTTGATGTTGTATTGATATTGTAAGGTGAAATTCTGTCTTTGTCACTCTTGGGAGTAAGAAGTTTTAAACTAAAATTTGATATTTGATTAGGTTAAGTGACTCGTCAAACGACCCCACCGATTCCACATGAAAACTAACTCACTCTTTTACGACGTTTTAACTTAAAGGAGGAAAATTCTGCCATTAGATTCATACTTTGCTCGTATTAAAAAATACTGAAGCGATTGTGATATTTCAAAGCAATTCCTTCAACTTTTAAACACACTCCCTAATAGCCTAAAAATGAAAACCTCACCAAATAGGAGTATGTTCCTGCAATCTCCTTTTTTAAGGGATGCGATTTTTTTCGTTTTAATATATTTCAACTCAAATAAAGAAAAAATTGTATATCGACCTAAAATATCCCACAAGTAAATAGTTGATTAACTTTAAAGATATAACATATCTTATAGGGAACTGTGTTCACCATGTACAAAATGCCCATTTATCTCAGTATAAAAATTGGCAGAGATTCCCACACTATCTGTTTAATAGGCCCATGAAGTAAACGTTATACAGGAGCTAGAACTAGGGCTGTACGGCAAGGAATGTAGACCTGCAAAATAAAAAGGCACAGATACATAAGAACTTAGGGCAATGTAGTCAATGTCGATGCGTAGGGCAAATGCCTGGGTACGAGTACAAAGAAAAATACGCCACGAAAAAGAAGGAAAGGATCTGGGGACGAAGGGTAGTTGACAGCAACGCCGCGTTAAAATTCCCGCCACACAATGAACTTACCAAAAGAGAGAATGGTCTGTCATGCCATGGCTGGCTGTCTACAGAGTATTCACAGTTTGGATCCAATCGCTTGTGCCCACCGTACTCAGCTGAATCTGTCTCCAAAACTATTCTGTATCTGTAATCCTTCGTTAAGAAACGTGATCAAGTCATCCTTGTAATCCCTCTACTTTCTGTAAGGTCTTACGTCTCTTCAAAATAATAGGATAAAGAATGTGTTTTCCCAGTCACTGTAAAAGTAAAGCGTTTGTGCACGTAAAACAAAAGTACGGGAGACTTAAAAGAGAACCATTCTCCAGAAATCATGTAATCTTCATCACCGCCTTGAAAAAATGAGTGACAAAAGTTTCTTTAACCGACTTCTGAGATTCCAATTTCATAAAGGCTTTCAATGGCAGAGTTTAAAATAGTACGGTTTCTTGGGCATACTGCCCCTTTACTGCTTTTTCCTACAAGCACACCGGGAGGATTGAGCTCGGTCGTCAGCCGCTGGTCGACTAATGAGCCTGTGCTCCTTCGCCGAAATTGAACAAACCGCTAAAGTTGAGCCTGAAAGAAACTCTGGGATCTGGCGAAATTTGATAGATCGATCTTATCCATCGAATCCAGTATGAAATAGCTTTGGGTTAATCTATCGATAGGTTTCGTTCAGGATACTTTCCAGCGATGCTGGCCCCGATTCTGTAATCAGCGAAACTCTTGGTAGGGTGAAAGTTGAACACCCACATTAATGAAGCTCTTTCAAATACGATGAGTTTGTCATCTTCATGGTGACAGGAAACGTAAGCCTGGAAACAAATTAACGAAAATGTTAACTTTGAATAGAATTTCGTCTTGTTATGAATATATAATTATTATACATTATATAGATCGTGTTATTAACTTATTATGAATATATAAACAAGCTATTCTACCTACATTGGATTATGGGTGTATAGTTTGAGAGATTATGGTAAGCAGGATTCTCAGCGTTGAAAACGCCTCCAAAACCAAGCAATGGGTATTATTTTATCAGCTCATCGTAAATCTCGTTATCAGGACATGCGCAGGAAGTTAGGTCTTTATCATTAAGAAGTCGACGTCGTTTCTTAGGGTTTCAACTAGTTTGTAGTAAAGTGAATAAAAAATATACCTTTGAGATTTATTTACAGACCTGCACCATAAAATAGTGCCTTGGATTCAAGGTCAATCTAAAATTTACAAAATACAGCTACTTAGCCGATCGAGCCCTTACAGATACAGTATTTAAAACTGACCACTTACCTGAGAAGACTCCAGCCAATGGTATTTTTCCTCCAGGTGCATCATGGCCCGGTCAAACTCAGACAGACACTTGTATCTAAGCAACGGATCGTCCACTAGATTAAACTGCCTCCGTGCATAGTGATAGCTGTTGTTGTTCCCCTCGCGTGGAAAGTCCAACCATTCCGGATGTCCGAATTCATTTCCAATGAAATTCAGGTAGCCTTCCCCTCCCAGACCAAAGGTTATCAATCTGAGAAGAAAAACAGAACGGTTGGGAAATGATCCTAGTAACAGTCATCACCTCGTCTTGATGTGAAAACTGAGACAAAAGTAGAGTCGAGAAGAAACCTCCAAACAAATATAATTTACCTTATCATCTTGTGTAATGCTAATCCCCTATCGATGATGGGGGTCAGCGGCGTTGTCTCCGACATATGCGTGTACATCTCTTTATCCATTAACCAGAATGCAATAGTCTTGTCACCGACAAGGGCCTGGTCATGACTCTCTGTGTAAGCAATGGTTTTCTCATTGTGTCGTCGATTGATAAGAGTCCACACAATATCCCACATGTGCCAGTCCTCGTCCTTCAGCTCTTTTAGAACCTTTGAAACATTAGTGACAGGGGTTTCAGTAAAAGCCAATTACTGGGTCTGCCGCCGCCTATAAGACTTCTTACCGCCGTCTGTTTAGCCTTAGCCTGAGGTGCAGGCGTCTTATTAGTGCGAGCTAACGTTGTAAGCTCGCCATCGTTTGTTTAATTTAGTGTTAGGGTGGACGGTGGGGATAGGGGGCAGGGGAATCTTTACTTCCCCACCCCTACCCCTCTCCTTATTTTTGACCGACGACCACCCCCCTGGTCCAAATTTCTTTCTCTCCCCGGCCTTCCCCTGCCAATAAAATCAAAGACGGCGGCCATAATTTTCGTTAAGAATATACTGAGCACTTACTCGTCAAAATTACGCCTGCTTTGCTGACTAGTTTAGCCTTCAAGCATGCTCTCGTGTTTGGGTTTCGCCTCACGGCTCCTTTTCGAGTAAAGTCGCCCATTGCATCATCGGCAGACGCTTGTGCAGAAAAATTATTGAAACCCTAGATGTTTCAAATGGCCACAGAAAAACTAGACGAATACCTTAGAGAGCACTTAAGTGGTGAGGGTCGAAAATCCAAAACCAAAGTAATAGAGAAAGGCAATTTGATCGTAGGAAAATAAAACTAGCGCTAAAGAAACTAAAAGAAAAAACAAGCGTATTGTTTGAGGCAGGAAAAGCATCACCAAGCGTCGATTGATTTTAGATTTGCGTATCACTCGTTGAGAGCAAGGCGCACGTTTTCTGAATAGATTACGGAATAGAGCACTTTTCGATTGACTGTCCTAGAACCAAAACCAAAGTAATCAGGACGGCCGATCAGAGGAAAGAAAAGAACCATTAAGAGACAAGGAGAACTCAAACTAATACTGCCCAAAGCGCGCGAAAACGCGTGTGGCTAAGTCGTGATTGGTTTAAGTTTTAAATCTGCTTGGCTTGGGAGAGTGGCGCGGGTTTTCTAGACCAATCATTGAGCAATGTATTGCAAAAACAAAGCATTTCTAGATTATTTACTTCAATGAAAATTGCTCTAAGCAAAGCAAAACCAAAACGACACTAAATCAAATATTTTATTCTTTTGCTATCCTGAACCTTTTGACTCTAAAAATATGAGTCTGACTTTTCCTTCCTAGCTGCTATACATTTTATATCTTGGCGAAGCAAAGCCAGAATTAAGGATGCGCGGATTAAGCTTAGTTTTGATCTATCTGAGTATTCACCTTAATCCATCTGTCCGGGATGGCCATTCCAAGTCGATAGTCAAAACCCACTCCACCTTCAGTGATTGGACGACAAAGGCCGGGCATTCCTGACACTTCCTGCAATGGTACATTGCATGGTACATTTACATTATAAAGGACACAATGGTTCTGATGACGATTTCTACTCACGGTGCCGAAACGGCAGTCACTATCACCGATAGCAGTCCCTTTCGAGACCGTCCTCACATGTACATTTTGTACAATCTGAAAACTCGATTGACTGGTAATCCTTTAACCCCTAAAAGTGACTAAAATCTTATTTCCCTTTTACAAACTCTCCTTGACAGCACCCTACGAAATGTATAGAGAACAGTAGGGAGAATATGCATACTGATGTTAGGGTGTAAAGAATTAACCATTAGTCCAAACAATTGACTCCACTTTCCCAATGAATGAAACAATATAGACAATTCTTTTTTTTTTTTTTTTTTTTTTTTTGGCTTCAGACGTCTCCTGTCACCTTTAACCTGATTTGATAAACAAAACACCGGATGGATTCTACGGAATACACTGATTGTTAAATTTTTAGTTTAAATTTACCTCGGCAATCGTGATAACGTCAGGATAAATCGTATGCAACATTTCGTTGGCTAACATGAGGTAGATAAGTGATTCCGTATCTACTCCAAGTCCAAAGTAATCCGGATAGTCTCCGCCGAATCCATGTCCCATTCCGTGGTCATGGTAGATCATAGAAGTGACACCATCAAATCGGAAGCCATCGAAATGGTAATATTCCATGTACCAACGAAGGTTGGAAAGAAGGAATCGGAGAACCTCCCACCTGAATAAGCAATTGTTCAAATCATTCAACAGTTGGTTCATGCGTCAGTGAACGTTCATCGAGATGTGAAGCTCGCGAAAAGTTTGGGGGGAGCAAACCAGAGGCGGACCCAGACCTTGAGCTAAGGGGGGGAGGGGGTGTGTCGCTTGCCCTGCCGGCTTCTCTTCCTTCTGCGATTCTTCTTTATTTTTACCCAAAGTAAGATGGGGGCCTGGCCCCTCCCCTAGATCCGCCGCTGCAATCAATATGCGCACAAGCGAGAGATGCATACTAGCGAAGAGTGTACAACATAAAGAAAGAACAACGTTGTTCACTGCAATATGGAAACAAATCTGTTAGGTCAACTCACTGAGTGTAGTCAAAGAGTCGACTGTCCCACAGTGAATGAAATCCACGTCCACTCCCATGAAAATAGCAGCTTTGTGAACCATCAAATTCATTCAAGCCATCCATCACATTCTTTGCGGCATGACTGTGCACTACATCCAGTAAGACTAAAATGCCGTTCTCATGTGCTACATCTATAAGTTCCTTCAACTCCTCCGGCGTACCATAACGGCTAAAATGAAAAAAATATATTTTAGCGGCTTTACGGATTCCAAGTGTCGGGATGTTCAATTTAAAAAATTCTAACATCTTTTTAAAAGAATACTCTTTGTTACGGAATGCAGAATTTGGGGTTCACGCTCATTTTTTTTACTCCCAGCCACTTGGTTCATCAACAAGTCCCGTCAGCATCCAGATTTAGTGGACAACTTTACTCAATTATAACCTTCTCTTGCGAAAGTTCAAACCTTTCCTTACTGTCTACCATACAATTTTATGATATTGTTTATGATATTGTAAAGAGAAATTCTGTCTTGACTATTCGTTAGAGTTTAAGGGATAAAACTGTTCAAACGAGATCAAACACCTCACCTGGAGGCAGCGAAGAAGTTGGTTACCTGGTAACCAAAACAGGCGTAATACGCATGTTCCATGATAGCCATAAGCTGTATGCAGTTGTATCCTAATTTTTTTATACGTGGAATGACGTTGTGTGTAAAATCTTTGTAACTTGCTACTTTTGGCTCTGGGGAAGCTATACCAACGTGAGCCTCGTAGATTCGCAGGCCTGAAGTTTTTTTGGGCCGACTGTGCTGCCACTGATATGGTTGTGGAGGGTCCCAATGGATTCCTTCATACAGAATGCTGTCCTCAGGACAAACGGCATAACGAGACCAAGGAGAAATGCGATCCACTAAATTACCATTTTCAAGCTGAATTGAAACCTACAAAGAAAGTCATGAATGAATCAAGTTACTCCTTGTTGCTGACAAAATACTTGTTTAAGGCCAAAGGATGAAAAAATATATTTCCACACCTACCTTAACTTTTGATCCATGGGGGATTGGTGATGAACCATCCTCCTTATAAGGGAGGACTAGCTCCCAGACTCCAAACTCATTTCTGGTACATGGATGAGAAGTTCTGGACCAGCCATCTGAAAAAAGTCGGATTTGAACTTTTCATATCTTATCTTAAAAACTTGTCTAAAAAGTAAATTTCCCTTTGTCCATCAAAATTGCCAGCCAGATCTAGCCCGCAGTTAACAAACTGGAAAAGCCACAGATCACTTAATATTCAAACAATTCCGAGCTGACTAGTCAATACTAGTAAAAAAAAGCAATCATCAAAACAGTTTCACTCACTGAAGTCCCCGGTGAGATACACTCCACAAGCAGCTGGGGCCCATTCACGGTACACCAAACCCTCTGGAGTTCTGTTGATCCCAAACTTTTCATAACCTCTGGTGAACTTTTCCACTCCACCTTCATTCTTCTCAATATCATCCTTTAGTTTGGACAAACACTTGTACCTGTTAACGATAGAAAACACAATGGTCACAAGTAAGAACACAACTCTTGTGCCTTACCCAGTTGTCTCTCTGGCAAGCACTGTCAAGCATCACCCTTAGCATTTCCTTATTCTGCCATTTGGTCTGCAAATCTCACAGATAAAAGTGGCTGCAGACTTTTCCTCTGAAATACAGCGACTGACTGAAGCATATCAATATGTATTGATCCCCATTCTATCTAATTTCTCTTTACAGTATCACCCCTGAATCAGACTTAAAGGTCACTGCAATAAAGGCAATGATCACCAACTAAAGAAGCTATTGAATGTTAAAAACAAGTTCTCCTTGTTAGCTCCTTTGGAATGTTAAGGTATATAGGATTAAAGCTGTTTCATGCAATACAAAGTTTTGTGAACAAACTTGTATTCCAACAAGTATTTCCCCTCTAACCAAATGACTGACTCTAGTTCTTTGCACTTCTTTAGTTACAACGTTACACTAAAAATTAAACTCTCCACACTTTGAAGAGTGTAGCAACTACACGAGTTGCACAGAAGACCCCAGTGCAAAGCTACCTTCTCTCTATCTCAGTCTGGTATGGTTTTACATAAGGATCATCATGAAGAAATCTGGAAAACTGTGGAACTACTTGGTCATCAACCATCTGTAATAAAAATAAAAATTAAAGGTATTAATAACTACTCCTTTTGGAGGGAAACTGTCACGTTAAATAAAAGTGTAACAAAAAAGAAATGAACTGTATTGTATATACAGCTGGATAGTCTGTCCATTACAATTTTTGTTTTTAAGATGGAAGTGGGGAAAGCCAGGTCAGAAGAAAAATTGCAGGAGCTCAAAAAAAAAGTTCCTCATGACTGTCTAGGAAGAAAAGGTGCATTTTAGACTCCTTCCCAATTTCAGCTCCTTATCTTTATCACTTTCACCATCCTGGCATCAATAAACGAGATATAGTGGGATCAGGGATTTTTTCTCAAACTCTAGCCTTTAGCAGGGATTGAAAAATAAAACAGTTACCATTGTCAAAATATCGTTTTTAATACTCCTTATAACTTAATGTCATGTAAAACACACATTGCTCAGTTAAATAAACCCTGAAAGCAGAACACACCTGTGTTATAGACATTGCAACACAAAGTGAGCTTACATGTCTTGTTTTAAACAATTTAGGGGAAACAAAAGATCTTCATCTGTTTTTGTCAAACACATTTTGTTATTAATCAGATCAGGATTGCATTTGGATGACTCAAGGCCTTCATTTCATCCATGCTTTATTATAAACTGCACAAGAAAATAACAGCAAATTGCAACAGCAATGTGGTGAGAAACCAACTGAAGAATGAACAACATTTAGTACATTTCATTAACTATTAAAGTAACCCTGGCAATTGCTCCAAGTTGGCTTTCTTCCTTTTTTTTAAATTTTCCATGACAAGATTACTGAATTTCCTGTAAGCCAACTCTCTGATATTAGAAAAAAAAATATTGCCTGCACACTGTACAAGGTACACAACATGACTGAAATCTTTCTCCAAGGACATACTAATATCTTTAAAGCCCAAGTTCTTTGCAATCTCGTGGTTTTTTTTATCCTTTTCTTTGAACCTTTTTCAACTATAAATTTCATGCACTTATCAATTTAAATAATTAACTAATAAGTCAACAATGGCAATGTTCTTGCAATAATATTTATAACACAACATACTTTGTTAAGCCTTAATGTAGATAATTTATAGTCCTACCAAAAATGTCTGACACTGTCTCTTTCTAAACTAAAACACTTAACTTTTCTTCTTCATTCTCTACACCACAGAATACATTAATGGCATGGGCATAAATTTTTTTCACATATAGGGTAAGGTTATGGACTTTGATATTCTTTAGAGGAGGGAGGGTGACTGTTGTATTGTGCTTGCTCTATTCAGTGCCTAGTTGTCTTTCAAGTAGTGCAAGAGCTCATCATTTTGAAAACATTTTCTCTGAGTAAGTGACACTAAATCACTGAGAGGTACTGTAATGGAATCAAATACATTTCTTCATGCCGAATCAAATCCAGCAATTGAGGATCATCAAAACTTGATAAAAAAAAATCTTTTAAAAGTGAAACTGATAAGGTACACTAAAAATGTACCCTAAATAAAGCAACATGCCTGAGAATTCTAACTAGATGTGCAAACTGTAAGAACATTCCACTATTATTTGTTCACTTTTATGTCAAATATTACAGATAACTGGAAAATGATTGCATAGTGGAACAAATTAAACCTGTTAAATTCAATCAGACTGAAAATACATTTTGAGGTATGAAAAGTAAATGAATTAATAACCATAGTAAGGAGGTCACCCTTTACAATCTGCTGGATTGTGCAAATAAGGGGACTCGCTCGTTTAGCTGCCAAACCTTAGCCTTGACTCTGTAGCTGGAAGCAATCATGGTAAGGGTTTGACTACTTCTCATATTAAATAGGATGTTTTGATGTTTTTTTTTTTTTCTGGTTAAACTTTTTGCCTTCTGACACTTAAGTTTTAGGTTTATTGTTTCCCAACATGAGAAAATGTAAGGATTACATTCTTCCAATTTCCTAAGCTCTGTTCAAAATTAGAGTCTCTGTGGCTCAGTGGTAATACATCTGGAGCAAGGAATCCGAAGGTCTGAGGTTCGATTCCTCAAAAGTTGCCATCTCTCTTATTCTATTAACAAACATGACATTGCTGATCCTAACAGTATGTGGGACATGTGTCATAAGAACTTTGTAATAGGCCTTAATCACCATACAGTCTCTGTGACTTGATGGTAGAGCATCAGAGTGCAGAATCCAAAGGTCTAAGATTCAATTCCTCATGAGGAATTGAACCTTTCTTTCTTTGTCCCATGAGAAGATGAAAAACACCTTTCTCTAAATAGGATGGTTGTTTATCACAGATTACCCCTCACCCCTAATCCTTTCACTCCCAGGAATGACCAAAAACCAAATTTCCCCCTACAATATCAGACCAGAAAACATAATTTTCATCTCTAAAATTATAAAGTAAATAAACAGGTGTGTTATTGTCTGAGTTTTGAGATTCCACAGAGTAACCTCACCATATTTTCTGACAAAAGGCTTACCCTAAAACTCTTAATGGCTGCCAATTTCTATTAACTCCTTAGATAAAATCAAATTATCTTGTAACCATTCCAAAACTGAATTTAACTTGACTAAAAAATTTCATAATGAATACCATTACTTCAATCGCCCCAAGAACCTTCTTGATAATCAAGGAATGAGGAGGGGGGGGGGGGGAGAGGGGGAGAGGGGGGGAGGAGGAAAGGAGAATATGGTAAATGAAGAATATTACTAGAAGAGACAAGTGTCTCATCCAGCACTACAAGACAATGACTTTTTTGGGGGTCTCTTACCACTCCAATGTGTCAATATTTGGCCAATGCCTTTTCCATTGGCTAATGAGCACCAGGTGAATCAATGATAAACTATGCTTACTTTATGTTACAATGTCGGGGCAGATTATAAGAAGCAATTACACAAACACCAAAGCAGGTGAAGGTTACATGTACCTTTTGAGCGCCAAAAATGTATAAATTATGTCTCTGAGCCTTTGTGCGCTTCATTCTCCAGTAACCTCACATGGGACTGAAATCTGCATAAACAGAGGAAATTTGAACTTGTGCAGACATTTGTTACTAAAATCATATTATTAAAAGTTATTTTGTTATTAAACATGATTATGGAACAACTGACAGTTAAAATAAAACTCACTACAGAGCATCAACACAATAAGTTTAACATAATTAAAGAAATGTTAAAATCTGTTCAAAGAGTACAAAGGAAAACAATATTAAAGACTATGTATTACATGTTCTTTACTACAGATTATCTTTTAATCCTTTCAGTCCCTAGATCTCATTAGTGATTCTCTATATTATCTGCTGTACAATTCTTATGATGTTAGTTCAGAGAATTTGGTATTGAATCAACTTAGAGTCTCTTGGTTGATATGTTTCTTAATTCTCATCACTTGTTTACTTGATAATGTATTGATATTGTAAGGAGTATTTCTGGCTTGGTCATTCAAAGGAGTTAGGAGGTTAAAAACCACAGAAATGAAAGGGTTATTATCAAGCAAAATGCCTGTCTCTTACCCATCTATTTCACCTTGGGGGAGGGGAAGGAAAATCTTTTCAATATTTACAGGGTAACTCTAGGGAAGGGGATTTTAGAGATATCCAAGTAAAAGATGCTATACATTGTGTATGCTCTTCAATCTTACCCCTCCACCAAAAATCATCTTTTCCAACAGAAAATACACATATCAAATGATCTATTCTCATTTTAGTAATTGAAAGTAACAGAAACATTGTGCATCTATTATTGTATAGAGGGAATGTAACTGAACGTAGTATTTCAGCACAGTGAACCCCGTCAGTGCTGCAGTGATAATCATGCTGCACATTTTTAACAACAACACCTTCATTGTTGCTAACATCAGGCAAAATTAAAGTTGAATATGATCCAATGCAAATAATATGAAACAAACAGATAAAATGCATAAAAATTTTGAAAATTGTAGAAAAATATCCTAGCTAGACAAAGGAAAAAATCATTCACAGATGGCCTGTGTTAATCCTTTAACTCCCAAGATCTGATTGTTACATGTAATTCTCCCTTCTAGCTGCTAAACATTTCCTTGTAAGTTAGTTGCTAGAATTTAAAGTTAGAACAAGATAACAACTTCAACCTGATAAGCTTGAGTATTCTCATTTCCTGTTTGCTGGACAATGTATGGATATTAAAGGGAGAAGTTACATACAACTCTACATGTTTAGAATCGCTTCTGAGAGTTAAAGGCTCAAGAAATAAAGTAAGAAAATAACAGTAGAGTAAGTAAAATAATTTTAATTGCACTTTGTAAGGAAGAATTGATCAATATTAAAATACAGGATGCTACAAATCAATAGAAATCAATCACTGGAAACTGATTGATTGCTTGATATTACTGGATAATACTCAAAGTTTGTTGATTGATTAGGTAAAATAATTGATACATAAAAATAATCACAAGATTTAGCTCCAGAATATTCTTAATAGTGATTTACTCAACTGAGAGAACAAATAACATTGTCTATATTCAGAATTAACTCAAGGTTTTTTTCTTACCTGTAAAATTAATAATCACAAAAACCACAGGTTTTGATTTTTATTGATTTTTGATATAAATTGATTATTTAGGATAGAAAATCATCAATTACAATAGATTAAATTGAGTATTGAAATCATTAATTTGAAACGTCTTGAAATTTAACGAATATCAAAAAAATCAAAAATCAAGTAAAAATATCGGGTAAAATTTCCGCACAGCCCCATACTATTGTAAAACAAATCTGTTTTCCCAATGGCAATGTATTGTTTTAGTCATTGTTTTCTCTATTCAAGAACTGAATGCATAGTGAAGTATGGGGCTGTGCGGAAATTTTACCAAATATCGGCTTTTCCAGACCATTTCACCAAACTATAAAAGAAACTCAAAAGAGCATAAGGACTATTAACTATTGAAATACACAAATAAAGAGATGAGAGGGTACTTGTAGTTGTATTATTGAAAGGAAACTGATTAAGATTACAGTCTACTGATCAAGAGCAACACACAAATACGCAAAGTAAATGAGTCATTAATGAATATTTCACCAAAATGCTCTTATTGTAACCTCAAAAATCCCATCCTTGTATCATGAAATACCACCCTGATCCCTGCTATAACCGATAATAATAACCTTTGGAACACACTCTCGCTGCACGCGCTAGTGTTTCAATAAATCGGAACTACACTAAGCCTATATTTAGAAACTTTTGCTCAAGTTCAGTAGTCAAATATTAGCATATTGAAGAGACGAGACAAGTTACTTACAAAATAATTGATCCCAAAACGGATGAAAAGCTGATGCTAACATATTTCTTGCAAACTTTCACTTTCTTCCAAATGAAAATTAGCTAGCAGGCTGTTGAGGTTCTATTGCAGGCGCAGATCGAAGTTATGGAGAGTATCGATTAACAATGCGTGGCGCGCGCACTACCACTGACTAGTAAAAAGCGGGCCCGTATAAGTCTTGAGAAACTAGCTATCATGATCCGACAAGTTTAAAATCAGGATCATGGTACACATAAAGTAATTGTGGTTAAACGTACCTTGTTGAACGCCATGGTTGCCCACGGGACTCTTCTTTAGGACGAAAATTGACCCAAGGAATCACCTGACGAGCCAGTCGCCATCTTGGGGTGCCTTCTAAGTAACCTGGCCTCGATGCGCCAACCTAATTCAGCGACGAGGGGTGGGGTGTGTGGGGACTATACTGGTAGCTAAGAGTTTTTAAAACTTCACTGTAATCAAAGTTCGGATAACTTCAAGTAAATGAAGCAATATGCGAATCGGATCAGATAATTGGTATACAGCACCCATTTTAGCTGAACGAATTATTTGGAGAAAATTTCTCTCCATTCGTTCCCTTAAAAAAAAATGGAGAAAATCGGCGATTCAACAAATCCATATGATCTTTTGCAAATTTGAGAACGTCAGATAGAAAAAATAGTTTAGCTGGGATAAAATTAAAATAAGAGTTCAATTAAACACATTTTGGGTGGCAAAAAAAAACCCTCGCTTTGGGCCTCTCGGAAATAGACAATCGTCCAGAATCCAATATATGATAGACCTAGAAATCATATCGTGACGCAGCCTCAGTCAGACCTCGAAGCCCAAGAAACTACCCTCTACTTCTTAGTACATTCCAGTCATTTAGTCATCTAATTCACTTACGGGAATGTGCCCAACATTTTCAAGGAGGGCCCTAATGACGTGTGTGTGACACGCAGAAGAGTAGTAGACGAAATTCTCTTTTTAAACATTTAAACTGTAACTCGAGTAACTCTTACGCATATTTCGTTCTCTATAAAATTTTCACCTCCTTTATTCCTCAATGGACGCGCGTTGCCGCATAAAAAATAGTTTAATGATCTTTAGCCCACCCAATTGTGAGCCAACACCAGCTACTTATCAAATTTTGATATCAAAATAGCTCATATACGAGCCCCTTGAAACGAGGGTTAGTTCGAAGCCTCCGATAGGACAAATGATTTGCTGTTTACATCTAAAGAAAATTCATTTTTGACGAAAAAAAAAAACTAAACAAAAACAGTTTTTACACTTGCCTTTATTTTGATGGCTAGGGGTCATAGAACGCGGTTTGGCAGTAATAGTCACATTTAGTGCAAAAATGTATGTAAATCCATGAAAAAAATGTCATTTCTCTTTCTACATGTTTGTATGGTTTAATATAATTCTATTTTCTCGTTTACCTGTACAGACATTTAGCGCTTATTCACAAAATAGGTCGTTTCAAATCATAGATTTTTCAAAGCCAGATCGTATTTCCCTTTCATCCACGCAACTCGCATAATTATTAATTTTTCCACGTCTTCGCCTTCGTCGTTCCAGAAACGTCAGTCTCTTTTTCTATGTTATGGCTTCGAACATCATCACTTCATAATTTTTCTCTTTTCTTATGTCTTCCTTTCTTTTTCTCAACCAATTTACACCTCGACCTATGGTCGAGAGCTAGGCTTCCTCTATATCACGTACAGAAATTATATAAAAATATGTTTTCACTTCTCTTCAAAAGCTTTAAAATATTCTGGAGATATATACAAAGTCAAAACGCAACAGACTATGGTAAAAATGTCAGCTTCTTAAAGTGGAATGCTCGATGCCTGACAAAATGGCCATTACTTCCCCCCTTGTTAGCTATGCTGCACATTTCAGCACAATTTCCATCATTTCTCCAGCAGTTTTTTACGCTGTTAATACCCCAAGTGCGATGAGTTTCTGATATTTCGTTTTATTCCTAGCACCCTCATACTCCGTCGCCTTTATTGACCTCATCCCGATGCGGTTCTTTGGATGAGAACACATGCCCCGTCACGGGGCAAACAGTCTTATTTCTTGCGCAGTGTATATGCGTCGTCACGCCATTCGGGTAACGCGCTACAGCTGGGTCATTAAACGGCCGCCGACATGCTTGACATAGTCTTAAAATAAAACAAAATAAAAAAATCAAAGATGCAGTCAATCAGTTTCTATCGAACGTGCCAGAAGACAGACATCCGTTTGTGTCAAGAAAACTGAAAATAATCACAGTGGACCGAAAGGCCTTATGGGCTTTCTCTGTCTCCTCAGTTCCTCTCATTTGTATGAAACCCCTCTTTCCCAGGACTAACCACAAAGGAGTTTCGCTTGAAGTACGAGACATTTTCAAGCATAAAGTGATGAGAAGAAAGAAGAATATTAGCTAGGGGATACTGTTTAATTGTGATCGTGGGAGGGAGGGAAAGAGTCAAATCGATACTTAGTGCAAACTGAGCTTTGCAAGAGAATTTGGTTTGGATGAGTATCACTGTAGAGGATGGCAGGGTGAAAAAAAGTTTAGGCTAAATTTCAAATATGATCAAACTGACACGTAGCTGCATTAACAACAAAAAATTACTTTTCCTCCGTCACTGAAAATTTAGCTTTATGGGAGATCATATGAGAACTTCGCATCTGAAAGAAAAGCAAAACTCATTAAAAACCAGAATTCAAAATATAAAATATTTCAAAATGAGAAGACATGAAAGATAATTAACATTAGAGTTTGTGGCGTTCGTGTTATTGTATCCACAAGCATGCTCACTTTGTGATCACTTGTCATTTCGGTCTCATTCATACGTTTTTACCCAACAGTGAGGCCAAGATATCTAAATATTGTCCTGCTGGTTCTCTTTTGCACTCGTGGACCGAAGTGAAGAGTGTTTTTCCTCCTTCTTTATGACTGCTTTCAACACCTATGGTTCTATAGACCTTGATGATTGTAGTAATGTTGACATACCACCGGGAACAGTTTTAATGGCGACAATATGTTCCCCACAAAAGTAGGTCATTTTTCTACTTCTCGATTTACTTCGCTTTTTCATTTTTCCTATGCTTTGCATGTCTATGAGAAAATCCAGCTTTCACGTTTTTGTCACATCATGCACGGTACAAAACTTGCCTTGAGGTTTTCTCCGCGAGCTAGGCTGCTAAGAATCTTACTGGTGCGACTTTTGTGGAGACTTGATCGAACTGAACCACACAGGAACTGAGAAATTACACCGATCGACCATTCGTCAGGAATCAGCTTCATTGCCTAGAAAAATGAAAAAAAAAAGCAATAACTTAAACAAAATGTTGAGATGTGTTTTAGTTAATTATATTTCAAGGTATTAAAAGGTTGCCCTGGTGATTTAGGTCAAGAATTGTGTCACTCTTCACCCTCGCATTGCGTTTCCTGACTATTGTCCCTCCTGTCTTGATGTTTGATTATTCGAAATTGAATGTCATTTCGAAATTGGTTTTTTTTTTTTAGTACTTTATTATGAATTTTTTTAAGTTCTCCTGATTGTTACGCAATTCTTCACGGTGAGATATAAAGACTCAAAAGCCTATAAGATCGGACACGCAGTTTTTGTCTTTTAGTAGTTTTTTCTTGACCATCACAATGACTTGATTCTGGCTATGACGCTCGTCGGTGGTCATGTTTGGGTTTGTTTACTGACCCTAGCCTGCAATGCAGGCGTCTTATTAGACATTTCAAGCTCGCGATCGTTTATCCGACCGGCCATGTTTGATGTGGAGTTAGTTCCGTCATTGCATCGTAACAAGCTGGGTGGAGGTCTATTTTGGAGACGTTTTTCTTTTTTTATCGAATGTGCATCTGCAAAATTACTCAACGTATTTCAGAAAAAGGAACCGCTTACCTCAGCTGTGTCAAAGTCACACATATGTGAGTTTAGAAGTGCAACCGCTGGTGCTATTAACGGTCCGTGGTCCCTGTGCGACACAGAACAAAAACTTGATTTGCTCATTTAAAGTTTCTTATTTCTCCCTTATTCTTCGATAACAGGACAATCAATTATACCAAGCGAAGGATTTTTATTCAAGACCGCAAGCCAAAACTCTAAATTTTCACCAAATTTAAAACTTCATTTTTCTGACTGAGACAACGCAGTAACCTGAGAAAGTTGCGAGGTTGCTAAAGCTTATTAGAACAACTCAGCAAGTTTAACCAAGCAATGGACGATAAAACTTTTGCAAAACGTAAGTTTTACCACTTACTCATCAGGAGATAGGTAGACTTCTAACAAAGTTTGGAAAAGCTTCATACGAAAGTTTCTGTCTCTGCCCTGCAGAATAAGAGGTGACAACCACGCATGACCAAAACGCTGACCAGTTTAAGATCAAAAGCTGATGTAGAGACCCATTTAACCCTTCACACCCTAACACTAGTATGCATATTCTCCTTATTGATCTGTCTACATTTCCTTAGGTGCTGACAAGGAGAATTTGTTCAACAATCAAGAGCTTCTTCAGTTGATGATCTTTCCCTTCATTCTCGTGATCTTAATGTGTGATTCAGGGGTGATATTGTAAGGAGAAATTGGATTTTAGTCACTGTTAGGGGTCAAAGGGTTAAATTCTATACAAATAAGGCAACCGCTGAGGATCAGATATGGGGAACAAACCAACAACAGGGAGTGATCTTCATTTCAATGAGGTGCAACTTTCAAATATACAGTTATCCAGTTCGGCGATATTTTCACAAAGAAAAACGTCAAACGGGATGGATCTTCTCGTGAACGTTCAAAATTCATTGTGATAATTACTGTCTGTGCATACATATCGGCGCAAATTTTCCGCGAATTGAAAATTATTCCACAGTAGAAGACCACTCCAAAAGAGATTACAATAATAAATCACAACTTAAATGAAAGCAAAACGTCGAGTTAGTTCACCTTTGAATGTAGCTCACAGAACCTTTCAGCCTCAGAGAAATCCTCAAGTCTGTAAACTAAAATCTTCAGCGCTTTATTGTACTGCTCCATCTGAAACAAAGTACAAAATTATTGAATAAAAAGTGCTGTACAGTGTACATTTCGATGAATATTGCAAAACTAGAACCAAATTAATCGCAAAAACCGATCAGAACACAGAAAATATTACATCGATCCAGTAAAAACTCACAGCAAAAAAAAGAAACCGCTCGAAGGGAGGGAAAACTCAAGTGACCAAGTCGCGATTTTGTCGCGACTAGTTTTAGCTTTGTATGTCGCTTGGCATCTGATTTGTTGGGAGTTTTCTGGCATAATCTGGGAGGATATTTTAAAAAGCGAAACCATAGCGATCCCAGTCTTATTACTCATGACAAACCAACAAACGCTGCTCTAGAAGTGTAAGCAACCAGGCTTTCAGTATTAAAATTTATTCTGTTACAAGCCTGTCAGTGCCAAACCAGGGCCTTCAAATTGCAATCACAAGTGACGCAAGAACAAAATTGGACTTGATCTCAAGCCGTAAATTGTCATTGCACCACTCACTCTGTTGATATCACTTCACATCTTTTTGATGATTTGCTAAACAATCGCACACCAACCTTTCCATAAAGAATGGCGGCTTCAGCATCTAAGTCAGAATCATCGTTGATCTTGGATAGCAACAGAGCCACTCGATACAGCGAAGACCACTCCAACATTGCCCGCAGTTTCACTCTGCAAAGGAAAACAGGAATACCTTGAGCTGTCTTCGCAAACAAACCGCATGGCCAACATATCAAATTTAAAAGTAACAAACCAAGAAATCTGACCGAGAAAGGTGCCTGTGCTTTTTTTCTGGAAACTTTTCATCGACATCGATACGCCCTTTGTCCAATGTGGCAATATTTAGTTGGTTCTTGCCTACTTGCGAGAGTCATACACAATCCTCACTGCTAGATAATAACATACCTTTGTTTATCAAGATTGCCCAGAGAGCAAGATGGATCTCTTCTCATTTTCAACACTTCCTCCAAATAAAGAAGGGCTAGATGAGTGTGATACTTCTCTTTCTAATAAAGGAATAAGAATTCGATAGAGAAGAAACAATTCAGTATATCAGCTAAACTGTTGTTGCTATTTTCAGACCAATCCAGAACGGTGGAGATTTTTCTCATAATAGCGTGCACATAAACTTTGAGTGACTTAATCGCTTTCGATTTGAAAAGTTCAGTATCACCTCAAGGGTTAAAATCTTCCTCCTACTGAAAAGTTTTGTTTGTGGTCTTCTTCACTAATATAAGGTGGGGTAAAAAGGAACTCTAGATGAGGAGGACATTGGGATTTTCAGTTTTGGCTATTTTTAAATCGGTTTTTCGGTTTTTCGGTTTTGGTGTCCATTGCAGTTTGCGGATTTTCCGTTATTTAGCATTTTGTTTCGGTTTTCGCGAAAAATACCAACGGGTTTTCGGATTTGACCTATTTGGGTTCCGGCTTCTCTTCGATCTGAGCGGCAATTACGCGCCTTCACTGATTTCGAATAGCCGCGAAACGCAAATGTTATTGAGAGGAATGCATAACAAACCAATTCAAATATCGCAGGGATCGTTTAGTAGCCCATGTGAAGCCGTACCCTCTCCCCTCCCCCCCCCCCTCGGTAAATTGAAAGCGAGGGAGCCTCGCCTTCGTTTCACCTTGGGGGGAGCGGAGGGTACGGGTACACGTAGGCCAATCTCTAAGAGGTTCACGAGTCTTGAATGACGCACAAGACTTTGACCATCTGTAGGGGTCCATGCGTCTTGAATGACGAATATGGCGCAGCAGTAAGACAAAGGACAGTGTGGCAAGAAACAACAATGGCTAAGCACGGAACACTGCTTGAGTTTCTTTATCAACGCCACCTCGAAGTTGGTGACCAAGTTACAGGCCACACGTGACTGATTGACTCAACATTCCAATAGGATTTCCAAACTTTCAGGTCTTAGTTCGCAAATGGAAATGTTAGATTAGGGATTTTCGATGAAACTTTCCAGAGCTATAGATTTTTTGCGACTGTAAAATTGCAATCCTATAGAGGACTTTTGTGCGAATTTCCTTAATTCAACTGGGCTCCATTACCAGCTGCTGAGTCCGCAGGGACCACGCTCGAGGTCCTCGAGAGTGCAGCTGAAATAAAGCCTACAATTTAAGCAGACACTAGAAGATAAGAATGCCAAGTCCATGGCATTCACAAATACTGTGATAAAATTAGTGTCGTTTACTCTGCATGTTCCACTTGTCACCACTGACTGTATCGGATTGATCAGGGTTTTAATAACTGGGATCTAAAAATGTATTGGTTTTGACAGTTTTGCATGCGGTTTTCGGTT
This sequence comes from Pocillopora damicornis, assembly GCF_964200805.1. Taxonomy (NCBI): domain Eukaryota; kingdom Metazoa; phylum Cnidaria; class Anthozoa; order Scleractinia; family Pocilloporidae; genus Pocillopora; species Pocillopora damicornis. The sequence goes on from NC_142672.1 coordinate 23,870,534, forward strand.
TTAATCGAATTTTTTTTCGGTTTTTCGGTTTTAGATGATTTTTTCTACGATTTTGCGGTTTCTAATAAGCCCCAATGCCCCCCTCCTAGATGGATGACTTTAAAAATGTGCAAGAAATATTTTCTTAATTACGTTTGGGATATACGGTTGGTTGCTTATCAAAAGCCGACAAAAACGAAGACCACACGAACAGAAGTTATGGTCAACTTCCTTAAAATTCAAAATAAAAAAAACGGTTGTTCATCTTCGCCTACAAAAATGCTTGCAACTAAATTGTTTTATACCTGAAATCCGTTAATGGTATCGATAGCTATTTACACTACTGGCGGAACGTTTCCATTTACTCGTTGACTGTCACAATGAGTGTAAGTGTGTTTGGTAATAATTGTTTAAAGAAACATCACAAATGAAAGCAATGGCAGTTGTTTCGTGCTGTGAAAAGAACGCCTCGAACATTTGTCATACCTCGAATTTCCTGTCGTACACAAGATACTCAAGATAATATTGTAAAGCAACAGGAAATCTCTGTAGGTATTCTACAATCAAGTCTGGTTTCATTTTTTCGTCGTTGGGTTGATAATCTGTTGGTCTGTCTGTGAAAACCTGCAGAGATGTTAAGATAGGATCACCAAAAATATCACACTATCATTAAATTAGAATATTGTATTAAAGTTTACCCTCCGTAGTACAATAGTTAATTCCCTTTCTTCGTTTCCTTGGAGATTCCGTGACACTTTTTTTTGGGTAATCACACCAAACAACTTTCAGCTCCCGAAGATTTACTAAAAACGGTTTGCTGTCACAAGGAGACAACGAATCAAGGCGAAACTGAATGGAAGTGTACCACGAAACCTTTTTCTTCTGCCTCTAATACAATAGTGCCTCGGTTCCATCGCTAATTCATTGGGAAAATTTTTCGTTATTCGGGTCGTTCCGTTTACGTTCTCATGTCTGTTTCTATCATCGATAACGTGTCGCTCACTCATTTGCTCATAAACTTAATGCACCTTAACGGCTATTTCTTGATTCTTCGCCAGCAGCCAAGGAACGTTGTTCCAGAGAAGCTCAGAATCCTGCAACCTTAAAAATGGGGTAAAAAAAACTGAAATCAACCTTTCAGGAAATGCTTGACTGTTTTCAATTACTGGTTATTTTTCCGTGCATACAAAGAGTTAATGTTGATTTTCTTCCATTCATCGCTCAAAATTCGTCAACTGACGATAAAATCACCAACAGATAAGACCTTACGATACAAGTGACCATTACTTTTGCATCTATCAAGGACCTCAAACCATCGCGATCTAAGTATTTTCAGTATACAGTACAGTGCTTGATTCCAAGTTCCATGAAAACCTTTTACAAAAAATCAGTGCAGTTTGAATGACATTAATCTTTACCTAGAAAGATACTTTGCGACGTAGTCTATCCCCGGGAAGTTTCTATCTCTAATCTCCTCCTGTATAAGTCTTGGAATGTAACAATAAGAGAATAACATTAAGGAAAGCTTTCAATGAGGCCAAGCTCCCTCCTGCGATTTCCGTTTTGCCAGCGTTAGTCGAAGTCCTCTGAATCGTTTTCAAAGACTTCAAGAAACGCGAGACAAGACTAAGAGACTGCGAGCCACTGTTTTAAGCACTGTTTTCCAAACTTAGTCGCTGCGACTTATTTCATTTCCTCTTTCAGCGCACAAACTTAATCTAGATTGAACTTGAATTGAAGGGGTAAGTTTCTGAAGTTTCATTCGCTCTGACGAAGGGCTAACGCTCGAAACGTCAGCTTAGATACTCTTTACGGAGGCCAATTTACATTATCAACTCGGTGGATAAAACCAGAATTATCTTGTTATCCCCCCCACCCCCCACCCCACCCCATACCGACGCTACACCACTGTTCCTTACCCCCTTTATTTATTTAAGCATGACATCTGCCATATAATTGCTGCGGGCTCTTGTTTAAAATTGTGTTTTACACTTTACGAAACTCAATAAAAAGCTGCAAAAAAAACATACCTTTTCCAAACAGCTATCGCTTCCACAGGTTGTTTGTGATAATCATAGAACAGTGCCAAAGCGTGGTACCTCTAAAAACAGAAAAAAGACAAAACGCACTTTCTACGTCTTCTTTGTCACGGCAAAAACAACGAAAACAGCCCAGCCCTTTTCTTTTCATTTTAAGCTTGAGTCATGACGTTGTCTCAACCCTTTTATTGCAAGGATCTGACAGATACTCTATTCTCTATCTGCAATGGTCGTATATTTCCTTGTATTTCAGTTGAGTGAGTTCGGTATTAAACAAGATAACACCTTCTGACTGACAAGTTCGTCCATCCTCATCAGCTATTGCTGGGTAATGTAATAATATCATTAATATAATGATATTACCTATAAGCGTTAAACGGTATGAAGATAAAATTAAATGTACCGATCTTCTGAATGACTACAAGTGTCGGTCTGATATTGCGATATCTTAGCTTATAGAAGCTGTGTGTGCGCTTCCTTTTATACACCGAACAAGACTATCTTCAAATGGAGAAACGTCGAAATTTAATTACGGCAAGGCAGAGAAAGACTTGAGGGATAATACTAACGAGAGTAAGAACAACGGTGGGTAGAGATGGTGAAGATTAACGCGGATTAACGGTGAGCAACAAATTTACTGAAAAAAGTTTTCATGATGTACGGATTGCGTGTAGCTTTTTAAACGTCTTCTTAAAAATAAATAACAGGTTGATGTCGAAACTACTCGGTTTGTGTCAAGGTCTAACCATGAGAATAAAATAAATATGATAAAATACATACCTCGTGTTTTTGAAGGCAACTGATGGTATCTGCCACAGTGCAGGCGTTTCTATTAGACACCAACCTTAGTAAGTCTGGAGAATTTATTTGTGTGTACAACTTCACCAGAGCCGTGTCGACCTCCTACAAAAGACAAAAGAAGCCCCCTATGTCTAAGAAAGAGCGCACTTCGTTAAACCAAAACGTTAGTAATCACAACGGTAAATCAGGACAAAAAAGCTAAGTATGCAACATCGAGTAAACTTAGTGAGATGACTATTTAGAGTCAACCGATTCATACAACAAACAAAAAAACCTCTTTGTAGCCCGAATCTTCAGCAGATTCTCTGGTTTCTTCCTGGAAAGATAAGATGATATCATGATTTTAGCAGCTACTTTTAGAAAAATATGATTACGACCTCGAGATTCTTTGATAGTCGACGAAGGCCAAACATTTCACGTAAAGATAGAAAGCGAATAATTTGATTGTTTTAGCATAAATATGCCAGTCGTTCATAGCTTAACGACCTAGCAAGTTCGCGTTTTTATTTGATTCTGTCGACAACCGAACTCTGTGAGCTGAATTGTACAAGTCTTCTGGTTGCTTCTTATTTACGATCTATTGGACGCATAGATGGCGTCACCATCGACAGCATTTTTCTTCTTTATTATATGAAACAAACATATTTCATGTTACCATGGATCTGTACAGTAGTAGATCACAGAAGACTTAAAATGTTGTGAGAGCATCAGTGACACTCGGCTGCGCCTTATTTGCCACTTTTCAGTTCTCACTTCATTCTCAAGTCATCTGTGATCTATCACTGTGCAGACCCACAGCAACATAGAATCTAGTTGTTAATTTGATAGAGAGTAGCGCAGCCAATCGGATTGCAGCATCTATGAAAGAACACGTGTACATTTGCACTTTCCATATGGTTTTGCTCGTGTAACTTTCCATGTTCAGATCATTCGCTCACAGTGGCGAAAAAAAAGGAATGCGACATTTTCACTTTAACTGTGGGTCGTGCAACCAGCACAAACTGAAGCAATAAAAAGCACAGACAATGGACCAACTCACAAGGAACTGCATCAAGAATAACTTGGCCTCTGCCAAAAACTGCTTACTACCTTTCACTGCAAGAAGGCGAAAAAAAAAGCAAAGGTTTAACATGAAATACTACCGAGAAATCCAACAAACCCAAGCAAACCTTCTCCGTCCTTTGACTTGTTACCCTAAGTTATTACAATCACATTCACAGAAAATAAAGCTTGTATACTTCTAAATCTTGCCCTAAAACACATCAAAGTGGCCCTTGGTAAAGCTAGACTCCAGACCACTCGATAAACCGTACGGCACGGTAATTGTTAGGCCACCAATCTAGAATGTCTGAGTTGCATTACTTAGCGAAAATTATGATAATGAGCTCACCAAGAGCACTCAGCTCTGTTATTTCTCTGGATGGTAGATATTTCCAGTTAGAAGAGAGGAGGTCTGGAAATAAGATTATCAGCTAAAAAAGAAAAACAAAAGACGAGACATTAAAATATCAACATGCAAACGAAATAATACGCAAACGATAGTTGCTTTCAGGAAATTTTGCAACAAGCTGGTCAGCAGTATGTAAAACTAATACATCCCCTCTCGTAGTTCCCAATTTTATTTCGATGTTAATAGTTCAATTCTGGTTTAAATTTGGTTTAATTTTGGTTAATTATAAGTACTGTACTTAAAACTGACAGAGCAACAATCTTATGCTTGCAAAATCAGTCCCTTAAACGCTGCAAAGCTGCTCTCTGAGCTTCACAAACGGAACTGCCGTAGAAACCGGGACAAGTCAAGAACAATTAAACCGATTTTTTGAGAGTTTGCCTGAAGGAAACTATCTCAACATGCACAATTTAGCTGATCCACGGCCCTTAGTTATTTTCCCGTGTTTCATTTACATTATTCTACAATAGGAAACAGCGTGCACTAAAATGGTGATGATTATTATTTGTTTTGTTTCTTCAATGGCTGTTTGCCTTTACGGGTAGTTAAAGCCCCTCCTGATTGTGAGCAAGTCTTTGGCATATTAATCATTCGCAAACGTTTGGCCAAGACATACCACAGACACCCCAGTCAACAATTGAACTCACACTGTTTAACCAGGTTGAGTAGTGAGCAAAGCGTTTACACTGATTTTATCACAATGAAAGGTCTCCCTTTTTTTTTTCTTTAACGCAGATAAACCATGCTAAATGTTACCCAGGTTCTAAAGAAGTAGACCCGCAATATCTAAAGTGCTGATCACCTAGCCATAGTTTTTCAAAGGCTGGATAACGCTACCCACTAGATAAATTTCTGCCTGGTTAGAAAAGTACGTTACGTTAACCCTTTAACTCCCATGAGTGACCAGGACAGAATTTCTCCTTACAATATCAATACAATATCAACCAGATAAGTGATGAGATTAAAGAAAAATATAAATTTGGGGATAATTAGTTGATCCAATACTAAATTCTCTGAACTAACAGTATAAGAATTGTATGGTTGACAGTAAGGAGAATAACAAGTTTGATCTGGGAGTTAGAGGGTTAATACATATCCACTGGATAGTTTTACCCGCTCTTTGAACAACTAGCCCAGGCCGACACATTTTCCGAGATAATTGGAAACCCTTAAAGAACACTTGAAATCGCAAAGCGATACCTCTCTCGGATCCAGTCCTCCCTCTTTCATGAGGCTTCCTGCTTCTGTAAAGTACCCTTCTGCCATGTATATAAATCCAGCTTGCTGTTGCGTTCTTTGAAGGATCTGAAACAAATGTCGTAACAGGTATGATATTTCAAATTACCAACCGCTAAATTGCATATAGCTACTAAAATCTTGTGCAATAAACTGAGTGTTAGACACGCCTTTAGGCTGGTAATTCATCATTAAGTATCAGAGTACACAGGTCACGTCACAGTAAAATTGTTTCCATTCCTTTGCACAACTTAATCCAGTTTAAGAATTGAAGGCCTTAATTAAACAAAGTTTAGAAGGAGCTGTTTACGAGCGACAAAAACAAGACACGAGACGAGAAGTCAAGATGGGAATGATCTTCGCAGTTATGAACACTACTTTTAAGTAGTGTTCGTTATTTTCACAACTGCTTAAAAGCAGTTGTGAAAATAAGGCCTGAAAAACATTCAGGTTTGTACGGGAATTCAACCCATGACCTCAACGATACCGATGCAGTGCTTACCAACTGAGCTAACAAGCCAACTTTGAGCTAGCATGTTAATAGCGTTCATAGCTGCGATGATCACCATCATCTTCATTAATTATTCTGCACTTCAAATATACAAAGTTGTACAAGAAGTCCTCTTAATGAAAAATATCTAAACTGCAAAAAAATTCGAAAAACAAGTTTTACGAGCCAATTTTGTACTTAGGCTAGTTCAATTTAGTGTTCATCAAATGACACAAAAAATTCTATTTTTCCCTATATCTGCTTGTGACTCATGTGGCACGTTTTTGTTCTTATCACATGACGTCATTTTGATCTACTCCTGGACAGCCATAATGTAAAATGGAATCCATCTGATACATGTACCACTCCCACTACAAATGAAAAAATTCTTAGGCAGCCAGGTCATAAATAAATTAGCTATTGCACATGTTGTTATTTAATATCTTTTTATAGGAATGTACCTTTTCATCTCTTTGCGGCCCTGTTGCTGTTTCCATGGCGACATGAGCGAGCTGAAGAGCCTCACTTACTCTTTTCTCGTTTAACAACATCTGCACCTGGTGAATACAGTCAATGGTAGGGTGGGCAGTCAACATCTAAATTTATCTTACGACCTCCCGGGACACAAAAGCAATATTTTAAAGGGCCCTAAGAGTTATTAGTGACATTCAATCCACTTTTTCATCTTGCTGGTAAAGAACTTGAGATGCCTGTAACGTGCTTGATGATCGCGCACAGCGAAATCTCTTTTCGTGATCTGCGATTTGAACCCTTGTGTTTGCACGTCATTGTAAGGCTTGGATAGTGATTTCACTCAGCAATTTCCGTAGCCAGCCGTTTTGTAAGAACTCTGTGACAAAGATGGTGGCAGTGGCCGAAACAATAAGCCAATCCCCTTTACATTTTCACTCAGACTTTTCACAGCTCTGCCACTCAAAAGTTAAGTCTGCAAACCAACCAAATGGCCTACACCAACAACGCTCCTGGGGAATTCAGCATGGGTTTCATTGAAACCCCTGGCCAGAACTCTCAATCTCTAATCTGCTGTGCAAGCCATGAGCCCAGTAATTGCTTAGCGTTAAGCAATTAACCCCACCCAGCTGCCGGCTATGGATTTTGTAAGTTCTGTTGATTCAAGGCGCAAGTGGTGAAAAACGTGCTCGTAAACAATAGATGAAGAAACTAACCTGTTTTCTGAACGAAAGCTGCACTAAGCAGTAGACTTCTCTTGAAGAACAAACAAACACTTGATTATCGTAATTCAGAAGGAGTCTTCCACCCTTGAAAAGATAAAGCATTCAAATCAGGAGCGTGGTTTGAAGTCATAGTACTTTATTACCTTATTTTGCCATCAGTGTAGGTATTTAGAACTGCTTTACCAAACAACGGGAATTAAATTATTTCAGAAACCAAGAAAGTGTAAGACAGGAGTAAAAGAAGAACTGAATGTATAACACTCAAAGTTAATGAGCTTACATCAAGAAGATTTTAACAGAACTTCTCATACCTTGAATATAAGTGACTGCTTCTGTGATTTTTGGTCTTGCCCTATGATGCTTTAAAAAGCAGAAAGTAAAACGATATAATTCAGATTTAAATTTATCTAATGAACATTATCAAAGTTCTGCTCATTGCAGATTGGCACCAAAAAAAGAAATGCAAAATGCAAAGAATTAGTTAATTGTTTATAAACACTGGACCTGTGAACAGAAATGGAGTTGGCTCCAAGTGCTACAGCATAAGGAAACGAATATCCCAGAGCCAGCAATCTCTCTGACCAGCTGAGTGGTGCCCTCTGAGAGGTCCCTTCTGAAGTAACAAACATGCCCATGACATCTGTGGGCCCATTAAGTAAAAACTCCTCCTACAATGAGGCAACAAAACTTCACTTTACTAATGGATGGACAACACTGATATAGTTTCTGGCAAATCAAATTGTTTAGAGAAAGTCTTGCAGACAAGAATAGTGGCCCACACAGCATGAGCAACCTTAAGTTTTTTGTGTCCAAAGTAACCTGAAATTGCTAAGCTTTCACTTTACATTGCAATGATGGAATCAGAAAACCTGCCCTCCTTTCTCAACCATTCTGATTCAAAAGTGAAACCAATAGCTCCTTGGTCACTAAGTTAGACCACCCTTGATGCTACTTGTCCATTTAAATTTTGACTTCTCATCTGCTGCCCATGATATTTTCTTTTCCTCTGGATGGCCTCTAGGATTACTTTGGTTTGGGGTTGAACAAAACTCAGTCATTGCACTCTCTATCTCTCTCTATCTATCTATATCTCTATCCACCCATAAATCTCCCAAAACAGATTCACAAACAAGCACTCACCATTCCAACACCCATGACAAGTCCTTTAGTAACTTCAGCCTCGTAATGAAATAACTCTTGAACCTAGGTTCAAACATAATATTAAAATGTTTAAAACTTTAAAACAAATACTTCTCGACTGAGTCTGGTTTGGCGGGAGGGAAAGTATTTGGCCCTCCACCATGACACACAGACCTCTGACTGTACTCGGTCCATACATCATGACATAAAGGCAAATACTTTCCTGTCTGACAATCCTACACAGTTCATAGTTACTAGTACACATCATTTTTATCCCTTTTTTTCTGCCCAATCAATGGTGTGGGAAGAATTACTTACAGGGCAATCCTGTAACTGAAAGAGTTGACACTGTGAGGTACATTTCTGTAGTTTGTAAACTGAGAGATACAACTATTAATTTAGTCCAGACCTATACCTTGCCAGAGAGAATATTAACCAAGCAGTAACGGTGTTGATTAGCCAATGCCACACAAACAGATCCTCCATCAACTGCCTGAAGCATGAACAGGACCATTAAAGTTAAACTTTACACCAAAGTAAAATCTCAGTTACTAATTCAATAATTAAAAAGAAGCCCTTAAATTCCATTTCTGGGACACCCCAAGAATCTTTTTAAATTGATAACCACTCTAATCTTGATCCTGCCATTTTAAGGGAGGGGGGGGAGGGTAAAAAGGGAAAGAATGTAACATACTACATGTACTTATTGATTCATATTGCAGATTTCCATATTGCAAATTACAAATTTTTTAATTTCTTCATTTCTTTTCTTAAATTACTGACACCTAGCCATAAATATTTTTTGTCACACATGCCAAAATAACGGAGTGGCATAGAAGTTTAGAAAGAAAGGCTCATCACTGTGTAGCCAACATGTAGCCTAACCCTCCCCTCCTCCCCCCCCCTCGAGGAGAAACAGAAGGGGGATGGAACCTTGGGGAGAGGTACAGCTGCACAAAAGCTTATCAATGGGAGATGATCAATGGCTACTTCTACTTTGAATGTTCATCAATGCTAAGAAAGTAATTTTTTTTGTGTAAAATCCATGACCATTTGATTCATATCACTATTACAAGAAAAAAAATTTGATCATTACCATGTGCAGTGGAGGTTCTGGAAGTGGTATTTCTTTCAATAGAGTTATCCTGTCTTCAGTAACAGAGAGAATATGGATGGCTTTCTTTTTGGAGAGTGACATACACACCTGAAATTTACACACAATTTATAGCATTAAATAACATTTGACTTCTCCTAACATACACCTTTAAGTTTAAAAACTTACTCTGCTACCAAATTCTTTTCACATTTTTGGCTTTGCTGGTTTGAATTTCGGGAAAAATGAGGCTCATTTAATCGGAAGAAAAGAAATTTATATCAATGGTGATTGCTTCCTTGTAGCTCTTGACATTTCTACATGTATATGCACACTGTGCACACACTGGGCACTATGGTCACACACAGTGTCATATGAAATTTTATTGTTGTCCTTTCCTCTAAACAAATAGGTGAGTTGGACATCATTCTTTAATGCGATGCACATTGTCTTAAACTTTCAACATTTATTCAACTGGTCAAATACCTTACAACTAAAGATAACAGTGCAACAATGAGAACAAAGTACTTTACCTCAACAGCAAATGGGTCAAACATATTTGGATTATCATTTCTACAAATAGCTGTCACCTGAAAAGCAAAAAAAAATTAAACAACATCATCAATGAGAAGTAGAAGAAGTAACTAATTAAAGTTCTGACTTGAAAAGACATTACTGATGTTTGACTGACCGGCATTTCATAACTATTCTTGAAATGTGAGCATTAAGCAGTTAAACCTACTCATGGACCAAAAACTGTTGGATATTATGAAAAAGTTTTGAATTCATGGTTGTTGTTATTTCTTTCATTGCTTCAGTTCTCATTTGAGACTGATGATACAAAAAGATTGCCAAAGACCCTACCTACTTCTATATTTTGTAAACTTATTCCTCTACAGACATTGAGGATGTTACATGACTGTTGCTATTATCATAATCCCTCTCATATTAGAACTAACTGCTTTAAATCACAGAACCTTTCATATGAAGGTTCTTCTTTGACTCTTGTTTTACAGTAGATAATCATTAGCATTGTATACAGCACTACAACATCTGAGTGTACAGATACACCACATTGGGTACTGTAAAAGTCACAATAATTATTAATTTATGTACACATCTGTGGAAAACATAACAATTAAATACCTGAACTATTAATAATAACAATAACAGCCAATCGCTGGAATTTCTAAAAGTGGAATGAATACTATGTTCCATACCAGTAAAAAACAAACATGCATACCCCTTTAAATCTGTCCTTAAATCCAGTGGCCAGAAACTGCAACAAAATGTACAAAATGTTGAGAAAAACTGCATTCCAAAGGACATGATGCACCAGTCAGGATTACAAGATTCCCAAATTTGTTAGTCAGCTGTGGAAAAGCTTAAAAGATGCCAGGCTGGGAAAACAGGCAGGAAGTTTAATCACGATTATCACTTTTACAGTAAATGGTTTGAACCCAAGGGCAACATGTGGTAGTGTAGTCTGATCGTCCAGGTGAGTGTAGTCCCGAAAAGGACTGTTGTTGACTAACATTTCAACAACCTGAGCAGAAGTCATCATTTGAATCAAGACTGTGAATGTTACCTTGACTCTCATGATTGCTTTCGCTCAGGTTGTCGAACAACAGTCACCACTACCAGCAACAGTCCTTCTCATGACTACACTCACCCAGACAATCAGACTACACTAATCTATCACATTATCACTTTTAGTCATTTCAGAATGCCATTCACTGTGACAGTTATTGAGCACCTGAGAGGGAACTGAAGCACTCAGTTACATACTTCAATATCTGCTTTAGCCATACTCATGGAAAAAAATCAATCCTCACCTCCATGCCAAACATAGTAAACATCAAAATACTACCTAGTGGTATAGAATGAAAATGCATGTCAGTCATGATTTTCAAAATTAGCCTTTTAACCCCTGAGAGTGATAAACAACTTATTTCTCCTCACAGTATCATTCCCAAATAAAACAATAAGGTCACGAGAATAAAAGCAATGGTCATAAGGTCAAGAAGCTCTTGATTGTTCCACAAATTCTTTTAGAAGTACTATAGGTAATATGTACTGAACAGAATGGAGAACTTGCAAACTGATATTTGGCTGTAAAGAGTTATGGAGAAAGGACAATGGACCAAATGGGATATGTTCAAGTAATCTACACCATTAATAAGGCTTCAACTTACCATCACACAGAACTAGAAGTCTGTTTATTGCCGGAGCAGTCAAAACTTGTTGTATTGGCTTTTTCTGTCAATTGGAACAAGATTCACCTCTTAGAGTGAAAAAGCACCACCTTGATCATTTTTAATAGCATGGTTTCCTAAATTTACATTATCAAAATACCTTGGCTGAAAAGGTAACAACATTTACTGACTAAAAATTTCTAGACATTTTGTATGCAGTGCAATTGCAAGCTCTACTATTATTGATAACATCATCTATTAATAACATATAACAATATTATTACAGTAATTAAGGACTAAATCTCACAGGTGAGGAAATTGCAGGAAAAAGAAGCTTGAAACTAATCAAATAGCAGCAGGGTTCAAACCTTTGCCTCCCAGATATTACAACCTTCAACTTAGGTACATAGCTAGATATTGGGACAAAGGCAGATTTTCATACACAAATGAAAATATGCATTAACAAACCATTCCAAGATGTTTACAAGCTTGAAGTCTTGACTGAAATGTTGTCTTTCCCAATGGTGAAACACCTTCATCAATCACATAGTTCAGGACAAAACTGAAAAATAAACAAAGCAAAAGCTCTGTTCAGTTAATCTTGGTTACTAGGAATTAAATAAAATATGAAAAATTTTCACATAACTAAACTATCATTCAATTATAACTAAACTTGCAGTTAAGGTACTCAAGTGTGTGTTTAAATAAGGTAAAAGTACATTTCATTAAAAAAAATACATACCAATCTGATGTACCTATGTATAAATTCTGGGCTGCACAATCAAGGCACTCCACCTGGTCAAAATGTCATCATTAGAGAAGAAAGTTATTGGTTTTGTTATGAATATAGGGTAAAAAAAAGTGGATCCCTAACAAATGTTGCACAAGATTCCATGCAGATCTCAAAGATTTGATGAGTAGTCTTAACAACTTCCTGTACTAGGCAACCAGTAGAAATATTCATTTCTAAAACTTTCGCGATATTGACCAATATCAACAAATACTTGATAGTAGGAATTATCATTGTTATCAGTCAGTTGATAAGATTAACGCTGATACTTGAAAAACTGATGAAAATGGATGACTCCAATAAATCTCTCTCGATATTCTTCAATTTCACAAAAGTGCGCTCTGAAATATTATATCAATTTTCAATTTAAAGTTTGCGCAGTTTACGTTGCCCATTTAGATCTACGCCGAGCGGTACCTCAGGATCGGTCAGTTTTTTAACATTCAGAAATACATGTAGAAGGGTTGATCACGGGTAAACAAATCGTAAGAGGGATGAATAGTAAATCTTCAGCTTTATCATGCAGCATTCTCAAAAATAGATATCTTTGGAATTAATTAATTTCATAAAAATAAATAGCTCTATGGCAATCGATTCATCGTGTTTCAATCTATTTTATGGGTGAAAAGAAGAGATATACAAAGTTAACTTACCGTTTTTGGTCTATCTGCAGAAGTAGTCACTATTCGCTCGATCACTGGTGCTATTTCAAACGCTCTGAAACTCATTTTTGCCTGAGATTCATAGTTGGCACTACTGCCATAGAACTCCGCCATATTGTTTTGACCAGTCATGAATCGCGGGCTCGCATTGTGCAAACTTGACCCCAGCTTCACTCTTTAATTGGAGACGATACCACCCTGAGAGGACCTAAGGGTACCCTGGCTTTCTCTGAACTTTGTTCTTGCGTGGGAAACGCGTGGGAGTTTTAATAGTGTGGGCGAAGATAGCAATAATTTCCGACAGAAGTGCTAAAAACAAAGGATTTTCTTGGACATTATGTTTCATCTTAGCAACTAGAACAAAACGTAATTTTTTCTCGATTCAGTGACTCATACGTTGGGAATTTTCTAGAAAATAGCATGGATCGAACTACATTCAGTAATTTTAAAGCATTTCGCAGTTCAATAAACAAATAGAAAAGATTTCAAAAGTGTGAGAAATGTTAATTACACACCGCTATGAAGGTTATCTCTCTCAAAAATGGCTTTGGGGCCACCTTTTTCGGTTTCAATTTAGTTCGGGAGCTGACAATCATTTTGTGGCATCAGTTGATTAAATACGTACTAAACTACTTCTTTTCTCCTTTTTTTATTTTTTGTTTATACTATTTGCAACCTTCTGTATCAAAATGTTTCAAGAGTTCTAAAGTAAGAGAGTCAAAATTTTTCCCGATATCATGAGAAAGGTTTGATTCAGCAATTTTATGTTATTTTTTCAGTTTTTAGCGGAAATTTTTTCGAATTTAGTGAAAACGAAATGGACCCTACTCGATTTCACCGGAAACAATGGAATATTTAGGCGGGGGGGCTCCATATAAGGAATGTACATAATAATTTATTCTCCTCTCATTAGATTACTTGAATTGTTTGAGTTAGAAAGGCAGGAAGACGCAACACTCGGGGAACCGATTTGCGACAGATTTAATCACAGTTAGCTACAGATTCTTTCCTTCCCTTTCTCTGTATATTTTCCGGGGAAAATGAGCATGGAATATGACGCTGACACCGTTTCAGCTCCTCGGCTCGTTGTGATGAAACGAGGAGAAGGTGGCTATGGGTTTAACCTCCATGGCGAGCGAAATATTCAAGCGGGGCAAAGTATCAGCGCTGTTGACGATGGCAGTGAAGCGCAGAAAGCAGGCCTTCGAGTCGGGGATAAAGTGATCGAGGTAAATGGAATGAATATTGAGAATATGTCTCACGGCGATGTTGTCAAGCGGATCAAGATGAACGTGACCGAAGTTTCCATGTTGGTTTGTGACCATATCACTGAGGCGTATTTGAAACAAGAAGGTCGCCCCATAACCGCTGATATGGCTAATCTAATGACAGTTTATCAGAACAAACAAGTTGAGAGTGAGCCAGTACCATCAGAGCCGCCACAACCAGTTGTTGTGGAAGAAGAACCCGAACCCGAAGTGGAGGAGTCGAACACCGTGGAAACAGCACCGACCATAACAGACGAATCGAGCACGAACGAAGTTGATTCTGCCGAAGTGGCGAACGAGGCAACTACACCCGAGGAAGTTAAACAACTGAACGAGGTATTGGAGAAGGAGGAGGAGTCATTGCCTGCACCAACGACAAATGGTACCGTGAATCACTCCGAAGTCGAACCTGCTCCAGAACCTGCTCCAGAACCTGCTCGTCCGCAACCAACTCCAGTAGTACCAACTCCAGTAGTACCAACTCCAGTAGTACCTCCTCCAACTGCGCAACATGCATCGACCCAGAAACCAACATCTAAACCGCTAAGAAGCACCATCAAACAGCAAAAAACTGAGAGCTGGGATGACAAATACAAGAAGTTCCAGAATTTGTGATTTCCTTTCATTGACACTGCACTTATGGAACAGGAGTTCTGCTCACGTTATGGAAAGTGACGGAGAACATTGCAGTTGAAAGATGGCTACCAGTGCGGTGATGTATGTATACTAGATTTGAGCTAGAGTTCGCCCTGAAAACTTCAACGTTTTCCTTTGAATTATTAAAAGAATTGATATTTTTGAAATGAAGTTTGTAGAACTAGTTTGACATAAGCACACATTTTTGTATCATTCAAGGTTAGCGAAGTGCCTTCACTATGGCATTCGAATTTACAAACTTAATTATAAACCTTGTAGTTTAACCTTGGAGCTTTTTTCGGTGGTTTCTAGGAAATCATCCCTTTTATTCTGATTTCCAGGGCTTGTGATTGTTCGGTATAGATGTCAATTCCTCGCTGCAGTCGTCACATTATGTTAATATATAATCATGGATTTGTAGCTCTTAATAGAAAATATTTCAAAATCGAATGTTGAATTGAAAACATCTTATGACTTTGACAGTCCTCCAGAAGGTCGCAATAAATAGCTATTTCCACTGAAATGAGTATGGATTGATTACTCTCAGCTGGAAGATGGATTCTGACCAACTGTTTCGAGTTTTTTCAGCAAAATATTTTTATTAATTATTTCGTGGCAGATGTTAGGTTAAAATGCCAAACAGTTTTTTCCTATTCAGTCCTCCTCCAACGAACTCAACGTAGACGCACATTTCGATGTCCTTTGCCCATAATGTATCATTGTGAATTGTATTGTCGCTTTCGTAATGATATTTCCAATATCGTCAAGCTATTTTTGTGTATCTATTTTGTTTTCCAATCGTTCAGTAGCTACAGGTAAAGATTTCGCTTGATCGTGCATTCGAAACGTCAACTGTAGGAGCTCTTTACAGTGGCCAATTAACATTTGAATTGCGGTTTGTTAGCCACGGACAATTGAGGCAGTCTTTTCACAAACTTTGCAATTTCAAGTTGTTGGCTTTCATTGGTCACAATTGAGCGTCGCTTTATTTAAAGCAGTTGAGAGCAAGAATAATTAACGGGTTTGTTTACTTCGTACCCTCGTATCGAGCAATATTTATTGCGACAACATTGCAACTTATTAAATACCGACGATACTCCATTAAGCGCGTTCGCACTTTACCGCGAGCGATATATTTTCGGATAGATTTGAACGAACGCGGTGTAAGATAAATATTCATCCGGCTATATTACGCCCTTGATCTTTTTAACACACGAGACTTTGTAAATAGAACGCTTATTATTCTTAAATTCTATTCGAAACATTTGTTTTCTACCACGGTATCGGGTGAAGCTTTCACTCAAGGTTCTCTGTACCGTGGTCGTACTAGTAATATTCAGCTTTTTCGCATTAGCCAAAAGCGCTCTTTTGTAGGATAAATTCTCCGACGTGTGACCAAATGTTTTGCATAACAAAGAATCCCCAGGTAAACTTTTGCTATCATATTTTCGCAGCGGCCGCGACTCTTCTAGAAAATTATGATATGCTGGCTAGTTCCAAAATCGAACTTTCATACTAAGCTGGAATGCCACATGTGAGAAAATTTCCAATAGAGACTAAAGGAAATTAGACCCTCATAACAATGCAGAAAAGAGCTAACTTCTTATATGGGGAAGTGATCATTTTACTGAAGTGGTTAGCCTTGTTATACAACGAAATCTTACTTAGTGTAGGAACAGCTGCCCCTTCCCAGAAAAAAAATTATAAAAGCGCATACACTTTTTTAGTAAAATTCATTATCAAACAGCAGCTTTTTTATTCTGGACTGTCACATAATTTGATTGTTAGGGGACATCTTTCGCTTGCTGTACTTATAACTTATTTTGTAACATGCAAGGAGGTGCTTTTTGTCATCCTGCCACTAATGTGAGACTCTGATATTTACCTAAGCAATAAACCCCACTTCCTACCAGTTTATTGGTAGAGTAACCCAATAACCTATGTTATTGATGTTGATGTTGGAAGAACATGTGAAAAGTTTTGTAAATCACAAGCCAAAGTGATTGAAAAACTTTTTTCATACTCTCCCAACATGCTGAGTGAGTTATTGCCCAGTAAACTAAATAAATGTGCAGTGTATAAATGTGCCTTTATAAATTAAACTTAAATGTTTCAATTTTGAATGGTTTATCAGTGCAATGGACAAAAGGTTTTTGACCAATCAGGGCCCTCATAGTATCTCTAGTCATTTTATGTAGTTAGATGGTTGAGTTCTTGTTTTTAACCCTTTAACTCTTAGAAGTGATTCACATGTAACTTCTCCCTACAATACCAATTCACTATCCAGCAAACAGGTAATGAGAGTACTCAATTGTATCAGGTAGAAGTTATTATCTTGATCTAACACCAAATTCTTGCAACTAATTTACAAGAAAATGTGTAGCAGCTAGAGAGGAGAATTAACAATCAGATCCAGGGAGTTAAAGGGTTAACAAGACCTAACATCATCATTGTAAATAACTGTGCCAGTGCAATCCATTATTGTGCACGTGTATTTAAAATCTGTCTGATTTAATACAGCCACACTCAATGGCACTTGGAACACCTTACATGCTTAAATAAATATATGACAAAGGACTGTAATTTCTAGTGAAAGTGTTTTCAAAACAGTTTGTTTACTTTTTTATGAATCCACTTATCTTACTCAAGCTAAAATTTGACATTATAATTCATCCACCAACCCTGAATTTTTGCCCAACTAAAGAAAAAATTTCTAGGGCTTGGTTGTGGAAGGATGGTTATGATAAGCCATGGTAAGTGTGAAATCTGATTTCTTATCTGAAAACTTTGAAAGGGAATTCATTATAATTCTTTTTGTCTACAATTTGATGATTGGATGCTCTTTAAAAGAATAGAGAAAATTGTCTGAGAAAGGTTTTTGATATAATGAATGAAGAAACCTGGATTGGTGCTTGTCGGCTTTCAAGCAACTGGGCCCAGCAGTATATCAGAATAATATTCTTGCAATGCTGACAACAATTACAGTGATGATTTCAATATACTTCCAACAAATGGAACACTCAGCGAACTTCTCATTTGCAAACATTAGAGGTTGAAAAGATTGCATTACTCATCAATAACAAGTAGTCTAGATTTCAATAACTTCTTGGATGCAGAAGGTCAGGAGATAGTCAGTGACTTAAAAATTCTTCACATTAGATTAAAACTACAACATGGAACTTCAGCATTTCATTTTCTATATGCTATCATCCTCTGTTCACAATGTAGCCTTTTTTGACATTTTTCAATGATTATTTCCTTCCTAAAGAAGACCAAGATTTTCCATTATTATCCATCTTCATTCATTTTGACCTTTTTCTTGAATTGTATGATGTACCAATAAGTTGAGAATGGAAAGGGCAGCATAGAAGGCTGCCAACTGGTACTGTTTCACACTGTTGATAAGCAAACATTTTATTATTATGGACTGCCTTGCCGTTTGCCTTCTTTGTTTCCTTGTGCATGAGAAAATGCAGAAAAAAATCCAGAATTGCTGAGCATGGATGAAGAAATGAAGTGACAGTCACATCATACAGAAAGGTGATGTTTCATTCTGTTTCTGAGGTTGTTTTAGAGTCACTTTAACAGGGAAAAACCTTAGAAAGCTTAAATCCTTGTTGGGGATGTTGCAAGGCAAAAAGAAAGTGTAACCATTTTGCATTCAAATTATTGTTCTTTTTCATGCATAGGATTCAAAGAGCAATTTTCAAAATATTGATTAGCTGAAAATAAAATTGTTCAAAAAGGTCTAAGCTCTGTAAATGGGGAGATGCTTTTAAAGAGTTGAAATGCATAGACTTTGGTTTTGTACATTTTGTCTGTCTGATTCTTTGATACTTTGTTTTGCCATGTACTGTAATTATTTGAAATGTTTAGCAGACAATCATTTATTAATTTGTTGTTTGTCGTTATCAACTTGGGGGGCTATTGGAATGCTATCACACATTTCTAACAGCTTCTGTTTTGGATTATTAATACATTTTTTTTTTGAAAGTTGTCTGTTGTGTTTGTTTGAAAGACTTTGAATGCAACCACCTTTGTTTAACCTCTGCTTAGGCTTATTAATATTCTACATATTCTTGTGTAAAGTATATTTAAAAAGCAGCTATTTTTTCTTGTGTCTTGTCGTACTACTTAAATGAATTTTGTGGTTTATTCAGATTTCAAATTCAACAGGATTTGAATGTCACACCTGAGAATTGACTGGAATGACAAAATCTTTAGGTGGCACTGACCAGAAAATTGACACTAAACAATTTTGGATAGCAGGTAATGGCCACAGTGCCAAAGAATTATCCCTGGCATGTTTTATATTTAATACTTTGGTAACAGTGATAATCTCTCTCTCTTTGAAAAACTTGGCTGTTTGGTGGATTGGATAGTTGATAAACTGATGAGAGCTTGGTAACCTTTCCTTAAATATCAATGCAAAAAGGGTGTGGAATCTTGAAATGAAACCAGCTCTCGTGATTTTTAATTAAATATTAATGCCCAACAGGTTGGAAGAAGATTTACTAAACTTATTAATTGTGAAGGGTTAAAACTCTTTCTTCTCCAAAGCATTTTTCACTGTTTCTTCATAAACCAAACCTTCCCTAAACTCTGGCCAATAGAGAATTTCTTCTTACAATATCAAAACACTATCAAGTAGACAAGTGATGAGAATGAAGAAGGATATCAGTAAGGGAATTCATAGGTGATCCAAAGCCAAATTCTCCAAACTCATACCACTAGAATTGTATGGCAGACAGTAAGGAGAATTACTAACAAGATCTTGGGAGTGAAAGGGTCTTGTACTCATGTTCTACAGGTAGGAAGGAGATATTTAAACTTATTGGTAAGGTCGGGTATTTTTCCTTCTCTAAAGCATTTCCGTTGTTCCTTCCTGACCCAGAACTTCCCAAAAAGGACACCCAGGCGATCAGAATGCGTGATACACAGTTTTAATCTCTCTAAGGTTCAATTAAATGGGGGGGGGGGGGGGGGTGGGAATTTCTAAAGAAACTGTGGTGCTGCGTCGGAGGGAGAGTGTAACAGGTAATTTAGTGTTAACAACCGAGTTGAAAACGTAAATTGAGCACCGTAACCAGTTTAAAGGCTGACGTTTCGAGCGTTAGCCCTTTGCCAGAGCGATTGATGAAGGGCTAACGCTTGAAACGTCAGCCTTTAAACACTTGACGGTAGTCAATTCACGTTTTCAACTCAGTTGTTAACACTAAATTACCCTTCAGTTAAATAGGGCTATGGCGACCGTAAATCATGTGCTGTACCGCAGGTTGGTCACTTGCATATCAATGGTTTCCAAGTGATCCAACAGTGCCCAATCACCGCGCCCTATCTCCATCTAAGCCTGCGCTCTTCTGTACTTCATGAGGTTTTGTGTTCTAAAGCAGGGCAACGTTCTCGTTAATATATCTATATCTTCGATTTGTTTGTCTGTGTTGTTGATGCAATTACAAGGACTGAACAGTAACTTTAAAAACATCTGTAGAAAGAGAAAACACTGTATTTTGTGAAATACTATAGATCACTTAAATTACTGATCGACTCAACAGCATCACAGTATAGATATCCTCCTTGAAGGAAATAGCCATTACGGTATTTGTTAACGAGTGGATCCTAACGAAGATAACTTTTCCTTAAAATACTGTGAGGAGCGCGTGACATCACATGCGTGCTGACACGAGTGAAAAAATTAATATTGAAAGCCATAACATTTGCAACGTTCATGAACAGCTCATTGTGCTTGGCCTTCCTCTGATACAAACAATCTGTTTTGAACTGATTGTAGAAAAATGTTTCATCAATTGTCTCTAATTGCAGTCAATAGACGGCTTTGTTTTGTTTCATTGAGGATTTTCTTTGAAGAAAACATAACAGAAAGACCTATGTTAATTTTGTTTTGCCAAAAAACATTAACTTTAATTTGAAAGAACTTTGCCTGACAATTACCTGTGGTAGCCCAGAGTACCTGTACCTCTGAAAGCACTATGACCGAGCCCCTTGAGTTCTCTGTAAAACAGTTTTAGTGATTGCCTCATCGGCTGTTGGTAAATCACGTTCCTCAGTGCAGTCAGGATGGCCAGTCGTGGTGACAGACCCCCATAAAAGGTAACACCATTTGTCTGGGATCCTCGTGGATATTGCCGTCACATTCCGGTCCAAGGGCATCGATTGAAGGTTTAAAAGTGATACTGGAATGGTGAAGACTGGCACGCGAGAATCTAATATATAGTGTGCCTTTCTGTCAAAATTTAACGAATCTAAAAACATTCCTCTTTATGACACTAAAACTTTAAAATCCGCTCAATCAAACGAATCCTTTAAATTTAATTTGTGGCCAAACCAATAGTTGGTAGTGGATGAATTGGCTGAAGTACATCGAAACTTTGGATTTCGCCCTTTTTTGTACCGTCCGAAAGTCTGTTCCCCATCAATGCTATGTGGAGTGGAGCCGCGCCCGCACTTGTTGACGTCACTGCGGTGTGTCAAGAAAAGATTATTTTTCTGTCCCCAGGCTACGGTGCATTGTGAGCAATTATGCCCTCGAACATCAATATACTCCACTTCTTTGCACTCTCTGCCTGCCATAAAAGTCAGAATATCGAATTTCTGAAATTCTGCCCTCACATAATCTTTATAATCGACACCAAGTGTTGGGAAACTACACGTTATTCGCCAATGCGTTGACTGAGATTTTAATTTCGCCATTTTACTTAACGGTAGTCTGTAAGCTTGCCAATTGGCCATTTCTGTATTCTTTGGAGAATCAACAAGTAGCCCTACCGACGCAAACTGTTCCTCCATGTTGCTTAAGCCTTGTGAGGTGACCAATGTCCAGGCCCAACCGGGTTCAGAGGCCAGGTCGCAATACATTTTATAGAGATGACCTTCACCGTCTTGGATACAGTAGAAACCAGATGCGCGGGCACCTCTGTGCGCCGCTTCTAAACAGCTGTGCGGTTTCTTACGGTAAAAAAAGATAGAACCAAAAGGTGTTTTGTTAATATTTCATGATATTTTGATATAACATGCCAGGTTTGACGTTTCTTGATTGAAAAATCCGCCATATATTTTTATATAGAGGCGTTTAGAAAACGAGATATTTTTCTGTTAGCCTGTGGTAGGCCTTATTTTTTAATAGTTGTACTAAAAATAAAGTCACGAATTAGAAAAATGATGTTTGTCACTTTATTGTGTTTGAGTAATGGTGGTGGAATTTGACACGATCATACAACGAAAGTAAACTTCGATGGAACACAGCAATTGACATCGAATAAAAAAGAAAACTATGCTAAATTTGTGTATCTTCAAATATTATCGTTTCTTTTTGACAAGGTGATGTGTACTTGATCGGGATTTTGACTGACAAGTTTAACCACAGGCGGCTCAAGCTCTAGCTGTGAAATGATCAATTTGCGATGGAAATAATAGCCATGGTGACATTATAAGTGTTTGTATGGGAATATTTACGGCCGCTCTTGAGAATAAAAAAAAATACAATCAAATTCTCGACGAAAATACCTCACCTTACTTCCACAGTGCATCGCTTGTTATCTGACCGCTTACTTTGTTGAGAAGAACCCATTTCAGTGAATAATCCATTTCTAGGTTTACTATATAAGAGACTCCTCTTATGTAGATCGTAAATATTCCCATACAAACTCTTATAGTTTTGCTATGACTCTTAAGGGTAAAAATCAAAAGTTTAAAAATCACTGAAACAGGCTGATTGTGTTTTCGTGGTCGATATTTTTTGTCCCTCTGTTACCTCAATACATTTTACAAAAATTAACTCTATTGAATACTTAATAAATTGAACGATTTGATAACAACGAAATTTATTTCATAAACTTGATATTTTCAGCTAGGTCAATAAGAAACACGATATATGTGTTTATTGTACATGGCAAATAATGCTGTAAAATCTCGTTTACAGAAAAAAAATGAAATGAATACTAAAGCAGGTGAAAACTAACCCAAGGAATATTGTTTTCGCTGCAATCTATGTTGATCACTGTAATTTAAAATTCTTACTTCTTTTCGTTGTATCTGGCCAAAGGCAAATCCATGTTTCGAAGTCACCTTTGAACGAACCGCTCCATCTTCATTGTTATTCAACTCACAAATGCCATCTCTTACCGCTGACGTTTGATAATTGAATGACGAACACGGCGACATTGACAGGCATCTTTGAGCACAAGAGAGAAATCCACGGGTTACCAACGAAGTAATCACATGGCCAACTAGAACATGATCGTGCAATATCGAGCTTTTGGTCTCTAGACAGAAGTCCTCTGCGCCATGGCCCGACATACGACCAACGAAAAATAAAAGTAGCACTTCTAGTTTCATGTCTGCTCCGTGCAATAACCGCCAAAACAGATCGATTTCTTTAGTAGAGTTAAAACAAACGCCGTGAAATAAGTAAATGCAGATGGGTAAAAGAGGATTCTTTTAATTACAGAGTGACGGAAGCGAGTGCGATAATATATAAACTATTATGACTAATTATCTTGCCTTGTGATAAACAATCTTATCGGCGCGCGGTGCAGCTTTTTTGGAAACCTTACCAGGGCTAAAAATGATGTTGTTTGCAGAAGGGTCTAGCATAATGGACTCGTCCACTGGATAAAAAATAAAAACAGAACATTTAAAAGTCGAAAGGGAATAAATTACCGTGCATCATGAAGTTAAATTTCAACAGCTTACATCGAACATTGTCAAGACTTACGATCAGGTTAACTTAAGTAATGAAGAAGACGATTAATTAAGATCTTTCAATTTCGAAACATACAGTACCGGTAAATTACCAGATTCTTCTTCCAGGTGTGTTTCACTGTAATTTTACGAGAGGCATAAGACTTCCCTTGATTTATCCATGATTAACGACGAATTATGCCGTGCATGTGGTTTGCTTCCATGAAAATAACCCTTAAGTTCAGGAGCAATTTCAATTGAAATTCAAAAATAATCCGGTATTGCATTGGTTTGACCATACTTCTGTTTGGTTCCCGTTCAGGAAAATCGCACCATTCTTACATTCATTCTCAGATTTAAAGATTCAAACTTATATAATCATTTGCGACTTGGTCAATCGTGTTTTTCGTCAAGCAGCTT
Organism: Pocillopora damicornis; assembly: GCF_964200805.1. Lineage (NCBI taxonomy): Eukaryota > Metazoa > Cnidaria > Anthozoa > Scleractinia > Pocilloporidae > Pocillopora > Pocillopora damicornis. The sequence goes on from NC_142672.1 coordinate 23,894,629, forward strand.
GCTTATTTTCGCTCTGAATTCTGATCGACTTCTCATGGTATTTTCGTCTCCTCTGATTGGCTGTAGTCATTAAATTGGTTTTAATGGTATGCCCTCTAAATGTGATTATTTTGAAAATCAAGAAAAACTATGAAATCATTATACATCCTGATGAAGCGATAAACATGACAGGAAGACAAAACTGAATCACAGAGGTTATACGAACCTATTATGTGGCCTGGTTTTCCATATATTCATAATACTAAAAAAATCAATAACGACGACAGAATTATAGATTTCTTCGAACAACAACTTTCTCTGCCTACCTAATATTTCGTGCCGATGGCAGAATTAGCCTTTTTTTCAACATTTTGCTGTAAAGTATTTAAATGTTTTAGGAGTTTATTTATAAGATTTCTGAGCTGCAACGCAAGGTTATTTCAGCTGGCACAAAAGGTTTCCAAATTTTAAAATGCATTAGTCATCGATTTTTATGCCATGATTTAGAATATTTTTTTTTTGAGTTTTTATCATGTTTTCGTTTGACATTCGTTTACTCTTGAAAGCCTAAGAGCGACCAGCATCTAATTTTTCCTTACAGCAATACTGCTAAACAGCTCATCAAGATCAGAAGATCAGGAGATCCGAGAAAATTTAATTTGAAAACAAATTCTCCGTGTCAGTACCAAAGGAAATGCGTAGAGATGAGTATATGATATGGGAAGTGTTAAATGCTTCCCAGTCTGGCATTGACTGCTGCGCTAAATAACATCTCGGATCTAACCTAAGTCAAGCTACATTTTTTCGGAAAGGAAATCAACGACCTCGACAACCAGAGGTATTCACAAGTTTGGATTCTAGTTACATACACTTGAGGATACTTGATGAGGAATTACGACTTTGTTAGTCTCGTACCCAGACCTTTCACGACTAAGTGGCCATATCAGTTACAATTGCACGATAGGATCTGGGTACGACATTAAGACTTTGTTGCCTATCGCTGAGTGTAAATTGTTCAGGTTTAGAGCCCGTTCCAGTACTACGCAATTTATATTACCTAATGCCTCGCTCACTCGCCAGAATCCATGGGATATCGGTCTTGACCCACTACAGCTCGCAGAAATTCAAACAAATTTTTAACTTTCCTTTTAAGCAAAGACCAAAGTGAGGAAAAATTTAAACTGAAATACAATTTTTATGACACCCCATGTGTGTCGCAAATAAATTGCAGACTATGACTAAGAAAAGCTTGTTTTCTCATATGCATTTGGTAATGATGTTTGACATTATGAGATTGCGCATAAAACTGTGTTCAACCAACTGAACTATACTGAAACCTTTACAAATTTGCGAAGGAACTGCATTTACACTGTAATTTTCCGAGAATAACAGATTCTCTTTTCTATAATTCCTTTTTCTTTAAAAGGTTAACCAAGTCAAGTCACATTACGTCGGCTATGAATTCTCTAGAGCAATGATTCTATTAAGGTTTAAGGTGGCCCGTTGCTATTTTCTTTTCTAGGAAATGTTGTTTGACCCTAAAATCTGGTAATATCTTTTATAAAATAATTCAAATCGTACGCGCGTTCTGATTGGCCATAAAACTATTTTACATGAGCGTATGTAAACACGGTTATCGTTCCTCTTTCATTAGTTATTTTATAAAAGAAATGTAAAATAGTTTCCGTGTTTACATAGCCTGATGTAAACACGCGCGTCGTGGTTTCCTACGCTTATCTCGTGTTCTCCCAACCTCCCGCGTGTTTACATCAGGGTATGTAAACACGGAAACCACTTTACATTTCTTCAATTTTATTCGCAGTGCGATATGATGCTTTATGAAATCTTCAAATTTGTTATTCCAAATGCCAAATATCAAACCTTAGGTATACATATATATCTTTGTTCAAAGTTTATCGTAATTGGAAACGTTTAGTCCGTCGCCATGTAGTTGTTCCGGGCAAATCCCACAGGATTTAGAATTTGTCCGTGTCGCGCGTTTAAAGCGTTTACATAACAGAAGCGAATCCTGCTCAAAGTAATGGAATTAGTAAAAGGAAATTACTTCACCACAAACCAAATTATGGAGAAAGTTCCATCTCTTAGAGTTCTCAAAGTGTGTTCGTAACCTTGGTGCAACATGAATTTGCATAACAAAGTATTAAAATAGAAGACATAGAAGTACTCACTACAGCTAATTAAGCTGACTTGCAAAGTTTATTCTAAGTTTACAAATTTGAAGTATTTGGTATTTGAATTTCAGATTATCACTGTTCAATATTTTGGGTCCTTCACTCCTTCTCCGTTAGCTTTCTTTGACGCTGCGATTAGAAAGGAATTGTACTCACCTTTTGCGATCAACGTGTTTGATACTTTCCAGCAGGTTAAGACTCACTTTAACAGAGATAAAGACTCCTGAATATTATAACATTGTCCGCTGGCGGTTTTCGTTCGGGAGTTCAATGTCGATAATGGAAGTTTGCTTTCGTTACACCCTAGCTTTGCAATAATGATCTTCCATTGTTTGCTCAAAGTTTGTTTATGTAAAGACTTCTATTGTAAAGTAACCCTCTCCATGGAACTGACTAAACGAGCGTTTCTTGTAAACATGTTCCTCAACTGGGACAGGTGAAGAGGCTACCGAATAAATAATAATGTTTTGTCGCAAATTTGTCATCGCACATGCCCTAAAGCTCTGAGCGTTTATCTGGTCACATCGCAGCTTCATCCAAAATGTTCTCCAAAAAGATTATCGTTTGCTTTGTTCTGTTTTCCTATTATTGTTATGCCCATGAACGTTCTTGTCAGCAGTATACTGAATCTTTTGATTCTCTTTTCTACAACCGCGTTCTGATCGGCCAGGTGATCAAGTCGTTGTTCATTCGTGGTGGAATTCTCTCCTGTGCTCACAGATGCTTGTCTCTTCCGTCATGTTCATCATACAATTACCAAATGTCAGAGTCCGACTATGGCATTTGTGAATTAAACGGCGGAAAAGAGGGCGATCAGGAAAACTTGGTGGAGAGAGCTGGTTATGTTTTCGCACGGCGAAGAAAGGTAACTTAGCTGTGTTTTCCATCTCTGTTTATCCTTCTTTAAATAACTTTAGAATCTCAGCATTTTCAAAAGTTAAGTACCAAAACCAAAGAAGAGAAGAGTCGAATGAACGGGAGAGAGGAAGAGAGGAGTATTCCTAAAACAATCTTTCAATGTTGAAAAGCTTACTGAAGCTTGAACTTATTAGAGCTTGTAGAAGTTTTGGCCTTCTACACTCTGATTTTTTTTTTATTTTGGTAGGCACCACGTAGCTGCAAAGAGGCAAGGCAGCCGACCATTAACCCTCTATCAGGCTTTTTCTGTATCCAAGACAACAACGGTGATATGTTTAAAGTCTACTGCGACTTCACCCCAGAACCCGGTTGGGCCTAGACACTAGTTATGTCAGAAAGCTTACAGAACGTTGGCAAACCTTTTACCCGACAGGCTTTGTTTGCAAATGAGCCAATGAGCCCAGAGGTTCCCAACTGGGAGGCGTCCAGGCTTCAATTAGATCGCATGAAAGGGTTGAGATCTAAGTCAACATACTGGCGAATAACTTGCAGCTTCGATCCTGCGAGCGTTGTCGACTATAGAGATTACGTTCGAGCAAAGTTTAGAAACTTCGACTATTTGACTTATAAGAATGGGGGTAATAAAACTTGTGAACTCGTCGATTACATCAATGTCCATGGACACAGCTGTGAAAAGTGCACCGCGGTTTGGTATCAATCCGATGGGTACATTTTAGTCCACCGAAGCTATCAAAATAATTGCGAATTTGGTAGAGCACCAGGGTCCACTCAAGATAATGACAGGTATAGCGAGCAAAATTTTGGTCGGTACGAAGTGTACAATCCTAACTTCCGGTGTACATCAAGTAGCTCTGCCACAACCAATTATTGGTTTGGTTTAAGGGTTTGACCACCTTCTCACTGACTGACTGGGTTTTCCAGTTCTCATATTTCTTTCTTTCTTTTCTGATGAGACCTGTCACACCCAAAAAAACCATTTTAATTTGAAACACAGCAAAGAAGAACGATAACCTGCTCTTACAAGAAAAACAATTGAAAATAAACTAGCTTGCTGATTATTTTATTTTAAAAAATAAGCGCTGTGATGTTAATGTTGTCTGAGATGTCTTCTGTTTTGTTGTTGTTGTTGTTTTTTTTTTTTCTTACGCTGCCTGATATAATGATTTAAATCTAGAGTAAGTAGCCTCCATAAATAAAGTACTGCAAAGAGGGTAACTATTTAAGTAGCGTAACTTATCAGAAGTAACATGATTTGAGGTATAATGTAATTGTAGTTGTTTTGTTAGTAACGCAACGTTATCAGTGGTATTGTATAACTAACGTAGAGTAATAAGTAGTATAACAAATATGCTTCAGTTTGTATTCACTTTTGATAGATACGGGCGGGCATGTCAACTGGCTAACCTTGGGAGATAAAAGAATTTGTATTTAGAACACTAAATCAGACAATTTTTACGAGAATTTCGAAATAAAATACTTAATCATGATCCTTCCGATCAACTGATTCAACCACTAACTGCGTTCGCCGAAACAAGAACTTTCGTGTGAACCAGATCAAGGTCAGTAGACAATCTAAGTGCGTCCGCCCGTAGAAGTTAGACGAGGCTTTCACAATCTAAAAACTTACCGCTACAGTTAGCGCTTAAACTTAAATAAGTTCGGAATTCGAATCCATGCGGTAAATATATTCTTATTATAAACTAATGACTAAATCATACTGAGCTGATCAACTAACTAAACTAACTAAATACTTCATAACAATTGTATCGTAGCTTGTGTTAGTTTAGCATTGTCCGCTTTGTAAATATCGTGCGTTTCTGTCAATGGAATTAGAGTGATATTAATAAACTAATGTGAAAAAACAATTTTTTTTGGCTCAAGTTAAACAACACAACTTTGTATATTTCATCTTTCCTTTTGTTGAATACAGTCGAATCCCGATGACTCGAACCAAGGCTAACTCGAACCTCGTGCCAACTCGAGCCAAAATCGTTTTCCCCTCACCAAATTCCCTAACTTCCCCTCAGATTCAAACTCGTCAGAGTCTATTCTAGATTTGAAAAAGATTCGAAAAACACACTACAATTCCATTTGAAATCTTTCCATGAAGACGTACTTTGGCCAGTCTACCATCAAAAGGCAGCTGTCAGTTCTTTCAATAGTATGCAGTCTATCGACTCGACAGTGACTGCTTCATGAAGAGTTCAGGCTCTATAATCAGGTTCTTCCAAGTTGCTCTGTCTTTTTCTCGCTGCCACCAGGTACCTTCTGCAATGTTCTTCCGCTACAGGTCTCAGGTAAAATATGAGATATGTTCCTTTTTGCTGAGGAAAATATCCTTCGTCTCGGAGAGTGTTTCATCTACGAGATGGAAATGATGTAAGTAATAAAACGTTGTTTACGGAATACCCACATGTTCTCAAAAAGCACTGTCCTCGTTTACGTTCTCTTTTCATACTATTGCTATGGTAACGAGGTCTATTGTGGGCGTTTCATGGAGTCTTTTGATTCCCTCTGATCGGCCAGGTGATTAAGCCGTTGTTCACTCGTGGTGGAATTCTCTCCTGTGCTCACAGATGCTTGTCTCTTACGTCCTGTTGATCATACGACGACCAAATGTCAGAGTCCGACCATGGTGTATGTAAGTTAAACGGTGGAAAAGAAGGCAAACAAGAAACCATAAAAGAAAGAGCTGAGTCCTTCTTTAAATACCTTTAAAATAATAGCATTTTGTCAAGTACTAACAACAAAAGCAACATAGAGCAGAGTGAAAGATATGTAGAAAACCTTGCAGCAAAACATTGCAAGTTTAGGTTATTAATTAAAAAAGTTTTGCACTACGAATAAGGAAGATGGTAAATTTTGAGTTCGGTAGTCAAGTAGAGAAAGATGTTTTTTGTCTTGTCTCGAGAGAGAGACAAAGAAAAATTCTGAGTCCTCATGAGAAATTCAAACTCAGACCTTCGGATTCCGCGCATCGGAACATCAAAGCGCTGAATTCCGAGGGTCGGGGACTCGATTTCTTTTGAGAACTTATAATTTTTTCTTTCTTCCAAGCTCTTGACACGACGAAACTATCGTTCTTTAGTTTTGCTCATTATTTGCCAGTAAAACCTTGATCATTAGAAATGTTTAATGATCCTAATAAAGCATTAGGACAATGGTACTGTTTATTTAACAATGTATTTTGCATGCACATGCCTTTCAAGACACATCGAGCTAAAATTCAACACCGACCTGAATGGTTTTTCTGCTACAATAAGCTCTGCGATCAAACAGCGTAAAAACTTACATAGGCAAGCAATTTGGTATAATACCGAATTGCATTGGCGAGAGTATCGTCTGGCGCGCATTCAAGCTGTCCAATTAATAAGGAAAGCTAAGCGTGATTTCTATCGTAACTCCATTAATTGCAACTTATGGAAATAATCCGCAACTTAGCTCCTTCTCAGTGTTCCAATCTTCCAAGCAATCTATTGGTTCGTGGAACAATTTATGACAGTCACATTGATATTGCTAACTTGTTCAATGCTCACTTTGTCAATATTGCTTCCTCAGTTGTGCTTAACAAAAACGAAAGTACGACTCCCAACTGGGATTATCTGAAGGGCTTAGTTAGGTCCAAGCTTCCACTGGGAGTTTCTTTTACCATACTTCCAATTACATCTGTCTTTGTTCTTAATAGTCTTCGTCATCTACCCACTGGAAAAGCCGTAGACCTAGATGGACTTAGTAGGTATTTTCTGAAATCGTCGGCTCCTTCTATCGCGTCTTCTCTAACAACAATTTTTAACCTTAGCCTCTCATTAGGTTCTTTTCCTGATCTTTGAAAAAAGGCTAAAGTATCACCTTTATTTAAAGACGGTTCTCTATTTGACCGCTCTAATTATTGACCGATTTCTGTTCTTGCTACTCTCTCTAAGATTCTAGAACTTCATGTTCGCAATTCATTTTATAACTTTCTTACTGAAAACGACCTCGCTCTTGCGAGCTTGCTGTTACTGATCTTATTGATCGCCTTCGCAACAATATGGACAACAAAATCCTAAATATCATCATAATTCCAATGACAGAAACGCACGATCTTTACAAAGCAGACAATGCTAAACTAACACAAGCTACGATACAATTGTTATGAAGTATTTAGTTAGTTTAGTTAGTCAGTTAGTTGATCAGCTCAGTATGATTTAGTCATTAGTTTATAATAAGAGTATATTTACCGCATGGATTCGAATTCCGAACTTATTTAAGTTTAAGCGCTAACTGTAGCGGTAAGTTTTTAGATTGTGAAAGTCTCGTCTAACTTCTACGGGCGGACGCGCTTAGTTTGTCTACTGACCTTGATCTGGTTCACACGAAAGTTCTTGTTTCGGCGAACGCAGTCAGTGATTGAATCAATTGATCGGAAGGATCATGATTAAGTACTTTATTTCGAAATTCTCGTAAAAGTTGTTTGATTTAGTGTTCTAAATACAAATTCTTAAGGGGGCCCTCTGGTTGAAATCCAACAGTAAAGAAGGTCATAACTAGAACAGTCACAGAATCATAATCATTAATAGTAAACTGCTGAAAATTGGCAGGAGGCAAGTACATGACCCTACCTACCAGCCAACAAGTAAAGTTGACCAGGTTTGTTTATTCCTAGTAAATAATAAACAAAAACAAAAACTCTATCATTTTAAACTATTCTTCTGCCCCCTCAAATTCAAAGCTCAAAATACATCCAATTGGGCTGGTTTTAAGCATCATGGATCTACTTACAAAGCACTACAAACCTACTGAGCAAAATCGGGTTTCAATCATTAATGTTGCCATGGCAACGAATTCATTCCAAGAAAAGATTAACTCCTCAAAACTTCAACACTTTTCAGTCAAACTGAATTTTGCTCAATAGGTTTGTAGTATGTTATGTCTCAAATATTTGTGGCAAATTCGGAGCTGTTAGCACAAATACATCCTGAGAAATTTAAGGGGGCACCCAAATAATCATGAAAAACCCATATTTGCAGGAAATGTGATTTAAAAGGAAATGTTATGGAAACATGGGTTCAAGTTAGCTTTTACAATAAAAACACAGTGTGTTGGTAGAACTGCTTTAAAAGAAATATCCCTAAAGTTATTTTTTGGTCTTCTGAGTAGTTTTCCTCTTTTTGGGTCCATTACAAGGTTCTATTTCTCCAAAAGCTCCAGCTGCATAAGTTACACCCTCGCCACGAATCCTTAGATCTTCATTATGCTGTTTAGCCTGTCTCCTGGCAACTCTGTATTTCTTGTGCTGATCTTGCACTCTCTTCTCTGCTTGTTTAATTCTCTCTGAATCCCTTCTCCTAGCTTCCATTTTGGCAGTATCACTCACAGTGAGCCCAACCTTCTCCATGATAGCATGTTTCGCGGAGGCACCACCACAGTTCAGATCTTTACCTTGAATTGTCCTTGGAGTGGTATCATTGGAGGGGTGATCACCAGTAGCAAGGAACTCTGTCATGCCACAGTCACACTTGACAAAGACTGAATTGCTTATTCCCATTCTGTTTACAGTGCTCTCTAACACTTCAACTTTACCTAAATGAGAAATTAGAGGAAACGATCTATTAATTTTCTAGTTTAAATCCAGATAAATTAGTGGATCATGGACTTGGTTTCAAATTTTCCGGCATAATAAGTGACACTGCGCAAAAATTTCAACAGGCTCACCTGAGGCACATGGTCCATGTGTATGTACTCTGTTTACAAACTTCCTTAGACTTTCCATTGATACCAGGCGATATCCTTCAGCAATTTCCAGATCATCTGGAATACTTTCATCCCACAGAGACGTATCAATAGCACAAGCGCCGATTTTTCGCGCAGAAACCGGGATTGCAGGCGGTGGAATCATTTCGCTTACCACGTCATCTTCACCGACGAACGTGATATTTACCCTTCGTTCGCTCGTTGCGCTTGCCGCTCTTTTCGCATGTTTTTGAACTCCTTTGAACCCTTTACGCTTTCTTGAAATTCCCTGCTTTAAAACAGACTGCTTTTTCCCTAGCTTCGGCATAATTTAACCCTTTATAAACTGAATCAATAAACTGTGAAATGCTACGCATAGATCAACAAAAGTGACTTGGACAAAATTCGTTAGAGCTCCTTGTAACTCAGTAACCAGGCCTCAAAAGTAACTTCTAGGAATCTGGAATGAACTACGGTCTGTTTCCAAACTCAGGACCGTGGAACAGCGTTAACGCCTCAAAAATAATTCGGGAAAAAGGCTCTTGTTTTGAATTGGTTACCATGGCAACGGAAAAACAACGTTCAAAGAAGGCCACTTTTTGACTCTGCAAAGTAATTTATGTAAAAACAAGCAACATATTCAAAATCTAGATAGAGTCAAGTAAATATTTTTCCAAAAAAAAATTTGGGCGAAAAATTTTTCAATTTTACCAAATTTCAACCAGAGGGCCCCCTTAATCTCCCAAGGTTAGCCAGTTGACATGCCCGCCCGTATCTATCAAAAGTGAATACAAACTGAAGCATATTTGTTATACTACTTATTACTCTATGTTAGTTATACAATACCACTGATAACGTTGCGTTACTAACAAAACAACTACAATTACATCATACCTCAAATCATGTTACTTCTGATAAGTTACGCTACTTAAATAGTTACCCTCTTTGCAGTACTTTATTTATGGAGGCTACTTACTCTAGATTTCAATCATTATATCAGGCAGCGTAAGAAAAACA